>NW_022900943.1:188731-190442 GCF_012274545.1 Fukomys damarensis
TATATATATATATATATAAATTGTGTATCTATTGCATATCAATTATGTAAAATTAATAGATTATGTATTACCAATATACCTCATTTATTAACCAGGTTCTCTTCCTGTAACTGTCATTAAATGAATTATTCAATAGATTACAAATTATATATAGTATGTACAGTACAATATTCAGAACAAAGAAAGGGTTAAAGGAAATTCCAATTTGATGACGTTGCTTTCATTTGCATAACTCTTACATGTATCACTGCAATATATAGAAGAATAAAAACTACATCTCTGTGCCATACAGTACAACCAACACATTTTGCAGTACTGTATAAAAAACATGTACTGCACCCCCATAAAAAACATTGAGGCTCTAAAAATAAGTGGCAGAGAACTGTGTAAAGAAAAAGATGGATTATAAGTCCCAGTGGCAGATCATAAATCCAGTGTATCTCAGTCATAAGTCCAATCATTCAAGTAATTAAATGACAGATATTTGTATATGCAAATTAAATATATTTCACAACTATATATCACATATATTTATATTTTGAATTATATTTAATTGATATGTATATATAATTTTATATACCAGTTATTTATATGAATCAGTATAGAAATCATTTTTTAACCCTAAGAAAAGTAAAATTTATACTCTCTGACTGATATGTTTTAACATCAATAAAACAAGCCAAATACAGGATCATTCCTTGAAAAACATATATTGCAAAATAAATTTGTATTCAAAACACAGAAATAATCCTCAATGTCAAAAACTAACAATTCAACAAAAAATGGAAAATTTCTGAACCAGACAATATTAGACCATACCAAAATCATGACCAAAAACTTCAAAGTACAAAAATCAATAGTTTCTGAAGACACAAAGCATTATATCACTGAAAAAAATCAGTAAACAATCCCATTAATGACAGTTTCAAAAAAAAGAAAATACCTGAAAATGATCATAACAAAAAAAGTAAACATCCCCTATAACAAAAACTGTAGTGCTCTAAATAACAGAGAGATTGAGGACACTAAAAAATAGACACTCCTTGCTACTGGACAGGCACAGCCAGTGAATGTAGTCAAAATGTTCAAATTCCCACAAATGACAGATGTTTTTAATGCAATTCCCATCCAACTACTTTCAGTATTACTTACAAAATTATAAAGCACACTGCTACAATTCATAAGAAGTCACAAAAGACTAAGAGCAGCCAAAGAATCCTGAGCATAAGAGAAAAGCAGGATAAATCATTATTCGAGATTTAAAGTTATGTTGTAAATTTACAGTGATAAATATGTCATGGTATTGGCACAAAAACATACATGTTGATTGCAATAGAAGTCAGAATGAAGAAACAAACCCAGGCACCTTTAAACACTTGACTTTGGACAAAGGGTCAAGCAACATACAATGGAAAAAGACAGCAACTTCAAAAATTGTCTTGAAAATGCTCGTGATCTTAGTACAGAAAACAAAATTCAGACCCAATTCTGACACATTCTCTACAAAAACCAAGTCAACTGCCTGCGATCACCGGCGGCGTGCGCGCGAGCTCCCGGCCTGCGCGGAATAGAAGTCAATGAAGAAACAAACCCAGGCACCTTTAAACACTTGACTTTGGACAAAGGGTCAAGCAACATACAATGGAAAAAGACAGCAACTTCAAAAATTGTCTTGAAAATGCTCGTGATCTTAGTACAGAAAACAAAAAAT
>NW_022900943.1:195269-200566 GCF_012274545.1 Fukomys damarensis
GGGGAAGAACAAAAAGGGAAAAGAAAAAAATGTGAGAGAATGAAAAGATGAAAATAAAGTGTTTGTAGATGGGGAGGGGAGGAGGGGGTGAAGGGAGGGCAGAGGTAAGGGGAAAAAATGAGAATCAAGACTTGCCATGTAAAGGTACATGATCCCAACAATGAATGTAACTGTACTGTATCCCTAAATGTACCAATAAACTCAATAATTAAAAAAAAAAAAAGTCAAAATGAACAAAAAAAAACTAGATTTTAAACCAGAAACACTGAATAGGATGAAAAATAAAGTAAGTAGAGCTCTTGAAGACATGCGCAGGAACAAGGACTTTCTGAATAACTCAATTGCACAAGAAATAATATCAACAATCAACAAATGACATTATGTCAAATTAAGATGTTTTGCAGCAAAGGAAACATGAAACAGACTGAAAAGAGCATCTCCAGAGGGGGATAAACTTTGTCAGCTATCCCCTGGATAGAGGATAAATATTTAAAATATATTTCAAAAACTCAAAAATGTTAGATAAATTTTAAAAATAAGTGCTCCTTTATGGCCACAAAATGCAGAAAGAGAATGTTCAATATCTTTGTCCATTAGAGAAATTCAAATCAAACCCCATTTAAATTGGAACTCATTCCAGTAACCATGCATAAGAACACAAAAAGTAATGCAGGTGGGGTTAAGGGGAAAAAGGAACCATTCTGCAAAGTTTATTGCAACAAGAAATAGTACAAACTCTCTGGAGAGTCCCCCAAAAAACTAAAATCAGAGATCCATATGACTCAGGTATAACTATTTTGTGTGTTTTCACTAAAGATGTCATGACATCTTACAGATACATGCTTTCACTGTTTTTTGTTTTTTGTTGTTGTTTGTTTGTTTGTTTTTTGGTACGGGGGATCAACCTTGGGTCCTTGTGCTTGCAAGGTAGGTGGCAGAACCACTGACCTAAATCTCTGGCCCTACTTTCACTGTTTGTAACAGCACAATTCATAATATCTAAATTTTTGAAACAACCTATATATCCTCCAAAAGATAAATATATTAAAAAATCTGGTATATATACAAAATGGAGTACAACTCACTATAAAGAGAGATGAAATGTACTTAGGAGTTTGAGGCAGTAAGATTACTGTGAGATAGAGGTCAGCCTGGTTATCCTGGCCAGATGCAAGCCTAAATTATAGTATCTCAAAAAAAAAACAGAAATATTTGATGCATTTGTGGGAAAATGAATGCATCCTGAGACTATAATGCTAAGTGATATGAACTACACACAAAGGGTTAAATATTGAATAGTTTCCTTTATAGGAAAAGCTAAAAATATTCATGATTTAAATGCTACATCAAAGAAAAGTGAAATGAAAAAGGGATGTAGATTTTGTTGAGGTGAGAAGGGGATCTAAGTTTTAAAAGAGGAGAAGATTGTTTTTGCCACCTGCCTCACAAGTGCAAGGTCCCCATTTTGATCAGCAGCACCAAAAGGTGTGTGGGGGGGGTAAGACCGGGAAGAGAAAGGAAAGTAAAAGTGATTAAGATGTAATATGTATATGTACTGATTCCACAAGATAATTATAATTACTAGGAATCATAAGTGTATACCAATTAAAGCACCAACAAAGAAGACTTTGGCCAAGATTACAATATAGGGTTAAATTTTCTTATCAACAAATCCAGGAATCAAGTAGGGAGCAGATCAGGGGCCAAGGACCCCACAAGCATGAGGGTGCAGGCGTGCATGGCATTGGACCACATAAACCAGTGACCACCCACTTGAGCAGCATTGTCTCAGAGACTTCATATCCAGGTCAAGGGGAAGAGGAGGCAGTTGGAGTAGATTTCAAAGTAGTGTCCAGGGGCCTGCACCACCCTTTGCTGCTCCACCATCCTTTCATGCAGCAGAACATCCTGAAGCTTGTGATGATAGAGTTCTGAGTAGACAGCTGAAAAAATGGGATTTGTTGACCCACAGCAGCCAATCAGGACAACAGACAATTTCTGTTTGCATGGCGTGGGTAATGGTGAGGAGCGCTATAAGCAGACCCAGCTGCTGCATGTGGTAAGGAGAAAACCCATGAGCTGAACATTTCATTTCATCCCTTATCTAAATGGAAGCAATTATCTTGTTACTGCCCAAAATTTGTTTAAAGGAATAAACCTCTAATCCTACTTTTTTGAGGTGTCTCATACTGATTTCCATAGCGGTTGCACCAGTCTGCACTCCCACCAACAATGGAGAAGGGTTCCTTTCTCCCCACAACCATGACAACATTTCTTATTGGTTGATTTCTTGAGAGCAGCCATTCTTTGTGGGGTGAGGTGGAATATTAGTGTTGTTTTCATTTGCATCCCTCAAATGACCAGTGATGTGGAACATTTTTTCATATATTTATTTGTTGCTTTTACTTCTTTGTCTGAGAAACGTCTGTTCATTTCAGATGCCCATTTTTGAATTGGGTCTTTATTTTTGGGGGGGCTCCTTGTTTTGAGTTCTTTATATATTCTTGATTATAGTCCTTTGTCTGAGGAGCAGCTGGAAAAAAATTTTCCCACATTGTAGGTTGTCTCTTAGTTCTGTTGATGGTTTCTTTTGCAGTGCAAAAGCTTTTTAATAAGATGAGATCCCAGTTGTTGATTCTTTCTTCTAGTTCCTATGCTACAGAGGGTTTGTTCATAAAGTCTTTTCCTATGCAAGGTCTTCAAGAGTTTTGCCTAACTTATCTTCCAGCAAACTTGGTGACTCTTTTTTAATATTTAGATCTGTAAACCACTTGATTTTAGTTTACTGCATGGTGAAAGACAAGGGTCTAGTTTTAGTCTTTGGCAGGTTGCGATCCAGTTTTCCAACACCATTTATTAAAGAAGCTAGCTTGCCTCCAGTGAGGATGGTTAGCTCCTTTGTCAAAGATGAGGTACCTGAGTACATCTGGAGTTGTTTTTGTATCTTCCACTCTATTCCACTGATCCTGTCTGTTTCTTTGCCAGTACCATGCTGTTTTTATCACATTGGCTTTGTAGTACAGTTTCAATTTGGGAATTGTTATACTCGCTGCCATATCTCTGCTGCCTAAGATGGCTTTTGCTATTCTAGGTCTCTTCTGGTCCCAAATGAATTTTTGGATTATTTTTTCTAGTTCTGTGAAACATAGTGTTGGAATTTCAATTGGCATTGCATTGAATCTGTATAGCAGTTTTGTTAGTATGGCCATTTTCACTATGTTGATTCTTCCTACCCAGGAGCAGGGGGTATCTTTCCATTTTCACATATCCTCTTCAATCTCTTTTTTCAGAGTGCTGTAGTTTTCAGTGTAGAGGTCTTTTGCTTCTTTTGTTAGACTGATTCCTAGATACTTCTTTTTTTTTTTTGGATGCTATTGTGAAGGGAATTGTTTCCCTAATTTCTCTCTCAGTGAGTCTGTTATTTGTGTACAAGAAGGCTACTGATTTTCAAGTGTTGACCTCTTATCCAGCTACTCCACTAAAAGTGTTAATTAAATCTAGAAGTCTTTTGCTGGAATTTTTTGGGTCTTCAATGTAGAGTATCATATCATCAGCAAATAATGACAGTTTAACTTCTTCCTTTTCTATCTTTATTGTTTTATTTCTTTCTCTTGTCTAATTGCTGTGGCTAATGTTTCCAGAACTATATCAAAGAGGAGTGGTGATAGTGGACATCCTTGACTTATTCCTAATTTTAGAATGAAGGTTTTCAGTTTTTGGCCATTTAATATGATGTTGGCTGTTTGGTTTTCATAGATAGCCTTTATTAAGTTGAGATATAGACCCTCTATTCCAATTTTTTGCAGGGTTTTAAATCATGAATGGGTGTTGAATTTTGTCAAATGCTTTCTCTGCATCTATTGAGAGGATCATATGGTCTTTGTCCTTGACTCTGTTAATATAGTGTATTACATTTATTGACTTATAATGTTGAACCATCCTTGCATCCCTGGAATAAATCCGACTTGGTCAGGATGTATGATCTTCTTGATGATCCTCTGTATTCTGTTTGCTAGTATCTTATTAAGGATTTTTGCATCTATATTCATTAAGCAGATTGGCTTGTAGTTCTCTTTTTTAGTTGGGTCTTTCACTGGTTTGGGAATCAAAGTAATACTTGCTTCCACAAATGAATTTGGAAGTACTGCTTGCCTTTTAATTTCAGTGAAAAGTTTAAAATGTAGTGACAATAATTCTTCTCTAAATGTCTTGTAAAATCCAGCAATGAATCTGTCAGGGCCTGGGCTCTTCTTTGTTGGTTAACTTTTAATTGCATCTTCAATTTCACTGATTGTAATTGGGGTGTATCAATTATTTTAGTCTTCTTCATTCATCTTTTGTAAATCATAAGTATCTAGAAATCTGTCAATTTCCTCTGTGTTTTCCAATTTATTAGAGTACGGGTTCTCAGAGTAGGTATTGATGATTTTCTGGATTTCTGTTAGATCTGTTGTGACTTCACCTTTTTCGCTCCTAATTGCATGGATCTGAGCCTTTTCTTTCCTTTTTTTGATAGGGTTAGCTAAGGGTTTACCAATTTTATTTATTCTTTCAAACACCAACTGTTCGATTTGTTTATTTTTTTGTATCATTTTCTTAGTTTCCATTGCATTGATTTCTGCTCTAATCTTTACAATTTCCTCCCTTGTACGAGTTTTGGGTTTTTCTTGCTCTTCTTTTTCTAGGAGTCTAAGATTCATCATTAGGTTGTTTATTTGAGCTCGCTGTGTTTTCTTATTGTGGGCATTCATTGCTATGAATTTTCCACGTAGAACTGCTTTCATTTTGTCCCATAGATTCCTGTATGTTGTATTGGTATTATCATTTATTTGTAAAAACTGTCTAATTTCTTCTCTAATTTCCTCTGTGATCTATTGATTGTTCAGAAGAGTGTTGTTCAGTTTTCATGTGTTTGTGAAGTTCTTGCAGTTTCTTATGCTATTGATCTCCAGATTGATTGCACTATGATGTGATAATATATGTGGGATAACTTCAATTCCTTTGCATTTATTCAAACCTGTTCTATGAGCTAGTATGTGGTCTATCTTGGAGAATGACCCATGTGCAGCTGAAAAGAATGTATATTCTGATTTTGTGGGTTGAAACACTCTATAGACATCTATCAAGTCCATATGTTCAAAAGCTTGGTTCAGTTCTAGCATTGTGTTGTTGATTTTTTGCCTAGATGATCTGTTTATTTGTGATAGTGGGGTATTTAGATCCCCCACTACAATTGTATTAGTGCTTATTTGGTTTTTCATGCTACTTAATATTTATTTTATATAGGTGGTGGCATT
>NW_022900943.1:200722-233469 GCF_012274545.1 Fukomys damarensis
CTAGGTGTGTTTCTTGTATACAACATATTATTGGATTTTGCTTCTTATTCCATTTTGCCAGTCTATTTCTCTTGATTGGTGAGTTGAGGCCATTGACATTGCTGGTTATAACTGATATGTACTGACTTATTATTGACATGTTATTGGCCTTTTGTTGACTCTTTTTACTTTTTCACCTTCTCCTTTTAATTTCTTGCCTTGCCTATTTGATTTGCTCTGTTGGGCCTCATGGTGTTGTTGCCTTCATTGTCTTTTTCTAGGATCTTGTTTAGAATTCCTTGTAGTGCTGGTTTGGTGTTCATGAAGTTTCTCAGGTACTCTTTGTCATGGAAGTATCTTTTTTCCCATCAAATTTGAAAGAGAGTTTTGCAGGATACACCAGTCTAGGTTGGAGGTTGTTTTCTTTTAGGACTTGAAATACCTCACTCCAGGCTCTCCTTGACCTGAGGGTTTGTGTTTAAAAGTCTGCTGTGATTCAGATGGGCTTTCCTTTGCATGTGATTTGTTTATTTTCTCTTACTGCTTGCATATTTTATTCTTCTGTTGGGTTTCTGGGATTTTGATTATTATATGTCTAGGTGTACTTTTTTATCATGGCTAGTTGGAGTCATATATGCCTCACTTATCTGAATGTCAAATTATTTCCCTCAATTTAGGAAGTTTTCTGTCATTAAAACAAAAACACTAAACTTGCTGGAAGATAAGTGAGGCAGAACTCTGGAAGACATTGGCATAGGAAAATATCTTATGAACAAATCCTCAGTAACACGGGAACTAGCAGAAAGAATCAACAACTGGGATCTCATCTTATTAAAAAGCTTCTGCACTGCAAAAGAAACCATCAACAGAACTAAGAGACAACCTACAATGTGGGAAAAAAGTTTTACCAGCTACTCCTCAGACAAAGGACTATTATCAAGAATATATAAAGAACTCAAAACAAGAAGCCCCCCAAATATAAAGACCCAATTCAAAAATGGGCATCTGAAATGAACAGACATTTCTCAGACAAAAAAGTAAAAATAGCAAGTAAATATATGAAAAAATGTTCCATATCACTGGTCATCCGAGAGATGCAGATGAAAACAACACTGATATTCCACCTCACCCCACAAAGAATGGCTGCTATCAAGAAATCAACCAATAAGAAATGTTGTCATGGTTGTGGGGAGAAAGGAACCCTTCTCCATTGTTGGTGGGAGTGCAGACTGGTCCAACCACTAGGGCATCTTATTTTAAAGATGTATTTTATTACTGTCTGCCCCAAATATTTGTAAAAAGTTACAAAAACCAGAAAATGATCCTCAAGCTTCACAAGGGAAATTATTAAAATTTGCTTTCAGAGTATTCAAAAGAGAGATGAACGTACTTGACAACAGTGAATATCTGAACTGCAAATGCTGGCCTCCACCATAAGGAACCTTAGAGAGTTGATTGCCAAGGTAACTAATAAAGGATCAAAGGCTCCCCAGACTTGGGGTGCTCCTCCAGGACTGTGTTTAAAATGCCACCAGAATGGTCACTGGGCTAGGGAATTTCCACAGCCTAGGGCTCCCTCCAAGATGTGTCCTTTGTGTGGGGGTCCACATTAGAAGTATGATTGTTCAGTGTTAGTAGCTGCCTGCTGCTTCTGGTCTACATCCCCAGCGACCCCTGACCAACTCCTTCCCAGATGTTCTCAGCCTGGCCAACAAGGACTAATGCCATCTGGAGGCCACCATGCCTGTTGAACCATATCAGATGTTGAGCTCTGAGTAATTCTTACAGTGGAGGGTAAGTCCATCTCATTCCTCCTAGACACAGGCACTACCCACTTTACTTGCCTTCTTTTTGAGGATCAATCTCCTTGGCCCCAATTACTGTTGTGGGGATTGGCAGCAAAATCTCCAGACCTTTTAAAATGCTCTCAGTTCAGTGTCAATTGGGTCAACACTTTTTCCCCACACTTATTTTCAGTTATCCCCACCTGTCCTGTTCCCCTTTTAGGATGAGATGTCTTAGCTAAGCTGTCAGCCACTCTGACCATCCCTGGGACACAGCTAGCATTTATTGCTGCTCTGGTCTCTCCTTCCCTGCCTCCTCCCAAGGCTCCCATCATCTCCCTTCATCAACTCCAGAGTCTGAGACATTTCCCTCCTACCTCCTGCCTCCTCCCAACAACCTCTCACTATCCCTCTCAAACAAAATCTCCTATACCCTGCCCAATGACAATATCCCATCCTTGACCCAGCTTTAAGGGGCTTACACCTTATTATTTCTCATCTATTGCAGCAAAGTTTATTAACTCCTGTCAAATCCCCCAATAATACCCCCATTCTCTCAGTCCAAAAGACAGATGGCTCTTATAGGCTGGTATAAGATCTCCATGCTATTAATAAGATTTTTCTCTACAGCCTGTGGTGTTAAACCCCTGCATACTTATATCGTCTATCACTTCAACCACCACTCATTACTCTTTTGTAGAACGGAAAGATGTGTTTTTCACTACTCCCCTACATTCCTCCTCACAGCCTCTTTTCAACTTCAACTGGACAGGCCCTGACACCCATCAATCCCAAAAGCTGACCTGGACTACCTTGCCTCAGGGGTCCTGGGATAGTTTCTACTATTTTGGTCAGGCCCATTCATATGATTTACTCTCCTTTCATCTCTCCTCCTCTCATCTCATATAGTATGTAAATGACCTCCTCCTCTGCAGCCCCTCCTGTGAGTCATCCCATAAAGATCTCCTCTTATTTGTGCTCAGGATTTAGTTCAGTGGTGTTTCCACCTCCCTCACAAGCAAAAGGTCCTGAGTTCAACCCCTGGTACAAAAAAAAAATTCTCCTCTTATTGCAGCATCTAGACTCCAAGGGATGCCATGTCTCCCCTTCTAAGGCCAAAATCTCTTAAAATCTCTTACCCAGCTGTCTCCTATCTGGGTATCATTTTCCTCAAATATACCTGAGCCCATCCTCCAGATTGTATCCACTTAAATTTCCAGATTCCAGTTCCCACTATCAAACAACAACTCATTTCCTTTCTCAGCATACTAGGATATTTCTACCTCTGGGTTCCTAGCTTTGTTCTCCTTACCAAACCCCTCTAGAAACTTACAAAGAGACATCCTGTTGAGCCCTTAGATCATAAAGCCTTCCTTCACTCATCCTTTCAAACCTTCAAAGAGGCCTTAAAAACAGCCCCCACTTTGGCCCTCCCAGACCTCACCCAACCCTTCAGCCTTTGTTCAGTAGAGTGTGGGGGGTGTGCAGTGGGGGTTCTGACCCAAGGTCTCAGCCCATGGCCCATGTTTCTGTCCAAGCAGCTTGATCCCACTATCACAGGCTGGGCACCATGCCTCTGGTGGCTGCCACTGCAGCCCTGCTACTCCTACAGACATTCAAAATCACTAGACGTGTCCCACTTACTCTATTCTTTCCAGAACATTCAGGGATTGTGTCTTCATCCCACCTCTCACATTTTCTGCCCCTTGTCTTATTCAACTTTTCATGGAAACTACCATGGTTACAATTGCCCTAAACCCTGATTGTAATATAGCTGCTCACTTTATCAATCCACCACTCCTTTCTAAAAGCCTAAATCACATAACTGCCATGTCTCTGATATAACTAGTAACTTCTCCTTTTCCTCACATTTCCACCTTCCACTTCCCAAACCTAAGCACACCTGGTTCATTGATTGGAGTTCAAGCCCACTCCCAACTCCCCTGCCAGAGCAGTATACACTACTATCTCTCAAGACTCTATCATAGAAGCTGAAGTTCTCCCTCCATCCACTACCTCTCAACAGGTTAAACTAGCTCCTCTGACTAAACCAGCTGCTCTTTCACTAGCTAAAGGATTACAAGTTAACTCAAAAAATTCATTTCATATATCACACAACCTTGCCACCATCTGGGCAGAAAGAGAGTTTCTCACCTGCCAAGGGTCTTCAATCATTAATGTCCCACTCATGAAGGCCCTTCTTCAAGCTGCTCTCCTACCTACATGGCTGTGCTTCACTGCAGGGGATACCAGAAACTTTCAGATCCCATAGCTGCAGCAAATACTTTTACAGATATGACTACAAAAGAAGATACTAATCTCTCTCTCCATGGCCCAAGGGTCAATGTTTCCTTTTATAGCTTCACTCCACCTATTCTTCCAAGCACTAACAGTATCAGGACCTCCTTACTAAAGATATATGGTTGCTAAGTCAGGGAAAATTCTTCCTCCCTGCCTGCCTCACAGGCTCATGCCATTCTTTGACCCCTTCATGACAATCTTCACACAGGATACAAACCCCTAACCCATCAGCTTGAAAGACCATCCTCAAAACTATCACCAATGTTCTGTTTGGCAGGTAATCATGCCTCAGGGTACCTTTAGGCCCATTCCTTTCCCTACACATCAAGCTTAAGGTTTTTCTCCAACTCAGGACTGGCAAATTGATTTCATTCACATGCCATGAGTGTGAAAGTTAAGATACCTCCTGGTCTGGGTTGACACCTTCACAGGATGAAAGGAGGCCTTTCCCAAAGGCTCAGAAAATGCCTCAGCAGTTGTTAACTCCTAGCTGATATCATCCCTGGTTTGGCCTTCCCATCTCTGTTCTATCAGACAATGTCTCAGAATTCCTTAATCAAATTACCAAGGAAGGATCTAAGTCACCTGGTATACAATAGAACCTTTACAACTCCTACCAGCCTCAGTCATCCAGGAAGGTAGGATGGACTAATAATGCCCTCAAGACCCACCTTACCATGCTCATGCTCCAACTCCATAAAGATTGGGTTTCCCT
This sequence comes from Fukomys damarensis, assembly GCF_012274545.1. NCBI lineage: Eukaryota > Metazoa > Chordata > Mammalia > Rodentia > Bathyergidae > Fukomys > Fukomys damarensis. The sequence continues at coordinate 205,502 of NW_022900943.1, forward strand.
GCTTCCCATTGCTCTCCTTCACATCAGAGCCACACCCAGAGAACCTACAAGGCACAGAAAAATTGAGCTTTTATACGGCCCCACATTTTTATTTGGGGCACACCTCAGCCAGGAACCTAACCCCATTGGAGACTATCTCCCTCTCCTACAACAAGTCCTAAAAGACATAAGACATGCTGCTAACCTTCTCCTGCCCTTTCCCAATGCCCAGCCTCACAAAGATGACCTGGATAATAAAAGGATTCTAATTAAAAAAAACTTTAATCCCCAGTACCTACAGCCTAAGTGGAAAGGACCTCTTGAGGCTATCTATAGCACTCTAATAGTCATGCATCTCCAGGATCCTCCTCAGTGGGCTCATTGATCTAGGGTGAAGCTATGCAACTTGCCAGATCCCTCCTTGTGGAAATCACAAATAATCTCCCCTACTTCCCTCAGGCTGACCAGAATTCCAGAGGATATATAAATGTCTTACTTTTGTGTGTCTTATTTTATTTACTTTCTTCATTCAGTCTGATTTGACCTTAATTGGTTCTCCTCCTAAACTTCATTTGAGTCATATTTTACATGGATAGATCTCTGTTTAGGTGCACTCTGTGACTTTTTCCTAGGAGAGGTCAAGTTTTCTTACTTCTTTCTTGCCCTCCTCCTGCTCAGTAATTGATAGTAAGGACCTTAAACATCTTCTGTTTAAAGCTCCAACTCAATTGTCTTTTGCCTCAGGGATGGAACCATTTCTCCACTCACATGGTGGTTATCCTTGTGGTCAGCCACTCCCCCCTACCCATTATTCTTAATTATCTTTACAGACCTTTACAGTTAACATATTCCCTGCTGGACCAGTACAATCTGTCCTTAGCCAAAGACTGCTGGCCCTGTATTGCCATGTCTACAGCCACCTATATGGCTAACCCAGTTTCTTCCCAGGTCTGGGTCTTTACCAATCCTATATCCCCAAAATGACAGGGAAATGCAGGGACCACTCCAACTCCTCATCCCTCAGTCAAAATGTGCAACCCAACACCCCTAATCCTATTTTGCTAATAATGCTAAATTTGAAAGCTCAACTAAGCCCATACATGGCCCAAAACCACTGATACTACAAATTATGCTTTGTGTCTAGATGTCATGCCAAAGCCTCATGTAGTCATAGGCTTTTTCTGAGGTGCTAAATGTAGAATGTGTGGTGCCAGAATTAAGGATATGGGGTTACTCAACCACATGTGTGATTGGCTTAGCACCCCTCTAACCCTGGTGGTCTGAGTGAAATAAAAAGGACAGGAAGAAGCTCTTAAGGTCTCTTGTTGCTTTTGCTGCTTCCACTGCCATGAACTATCACCCCTCTGCAGCCCTGCCTTGGAGCCAATCAATTAGGGACTGAAACCTCTACAAATGTGAGCCAAATAAACCTATCCCTTTACCTTTGGGGGTAGAGTATTTTGTCTCAGCAATGAGAGAAAAGTATCACAGAAATTTGCAAGTGGGGTCATTACTGTGACATTACATGGCCATATGGCTCAAGAGCCTCTGGGACTGGCTTGTGGGAAGAGAAAGAGTTAGGAAAGGTTCAGAGATGCTGGCTGAGGAAGTAGAGCTGGAACACTATAAGCTGTTCTGTGTGGGAGATTCTGCTCAGAGCTCAGAAGACCAGAAAGCCAGTAAAGACCAGGCTCACTAGGTTTATGTTGGGAAGAAGGACTGTACTGGCTGCTGAGCTCCAGAGGATGTGTGTTATGGCTTGGCAGAAAGTTTGCCTGCATTTTGTTCATGTCCAGAGACTTTGCCTAAGACTGAGATTAAAGGCAGCGGATTAATCTTGCAGAAAAAATTTTCAAAGCATTTTAATGTTGATGCAGTGGCAACTGTTGGGGGCTTTTAGCCAGGTCTATGTTGAGAGTCAAGAGCAGAGAGCCTAGCACAATGATTTAAAATGTTTCTAGTTTGCCCAGAAAGGAAGCTCCAGTAAAGCTGTGAACTGCAAAGATAGAGGATAGGTCTTGATTGTGATAAGAAACAGGATGATAGAAAAGAAGGCCTAAGGGCATCACAGGAAGCAGCAGGACTCCATGCTTTGCAGCCTCAAGAGTTGTAAATGTGAAAGAATTTGCTTTGAGAAGAAAACCCCAGAGCACAATGTCCCAGAATGGTGGCGGCCTAGAGAATATGCCCCTTAGAATTGGATTCAGAGTGCTCAGCTATTACACTTGACCCCCTACAGCCAAAAGAAAGGGAAGACTGGCTACTGCTCCCGCTGGCAGCTGACCTGGTATCATCTATGTGAGACCTGATTGAGCTAAAGCGACTCCTTGTTGGTGGGTTAGTGACCCCAGAAACTGCTGTGCACCCCTCCCCTTATCAAACAACAGCTACCGAGGACACAGCATTTAATTTTGGCCTTAACTTGTTGGGATGGAAAGCTTGGGTCAGCACCCTCAAGGACCAATTATTGTTATATTGTTCATCCTCGTGTCTGGTCCCTGCATGGAAGGATATCAAAAGTCATACATCACAGAGTAGCTGCTGTCCAACATTATCAGATGCTAATTATATTGAATAATGAAAATTGGTATAAACATAACAAGGGATAAGAAGATACCCCAAAAGCAAAGAGAGGCATGATAGGGAGAACTTTTGTAAATAACAAAAACCTATAAAGTGTTACAATGTAGAATGGCTTCTGCTGTCTCTAACAGAAGTTTGTTTTGTTTAGCTCAAAACTAATAGGCACCAAAGGCACTAATTGCTGAATGATGCATTTGGCCTTACCCCAAGATAACAGAGCACATCAAGGTCTTGAGCTCCGATGAGACTGGAGCCACCTGACTGTAAAAGTGTCTAAATGAAAGAACCATTGTTAACATTTGCTTTCCTGACCCTGAACACCCCCTTCCTATGGGTTAAGATAGATAGCTAGGAGAATTTTCAAGGTAAACTCCCCAACAGCAAAGAACTGTTACATCTGGGTTAAAAGTTAACTGTCTTGTGACCTTGATTTGTATATCTATAAATGAAATGTAACCACCTGAATGAGGTCATGGCTGTAAAACCTATAAAACCTATGCACAATCCTATAATGGGGCTTCACTTCTCTTAGAGAGTGGAGTCCACATGTGTGAAATAAACTCCTTCCAGTCTTATCTGTGTCCCGGTATTTGGTGTACTCAATTGGCTTGGTACAATAATCTATGTGGCACTGATTTTAGATGCACGCATAATGGAAGAGTTGTGGGGTCAGGAAGGCTGCCACCCAGATTTCAGAAGAAGGCCTAGCAGGCCAGGCAGTGTGCCCTTGAGAGGTTAGTGTGTGAAGCTGTGAGTATGAAGCCAAAGGTACAGTGGAGACCCCAGAAGTTTGGAGAAGTCAAAAACATGGTTTGCCTGAGGAAAACTATAAGGAGGGAGCAGAGCCAGCCCAAGAGAAAAGCCATGGGAGGTACAACCACCAGAAGTCCCACAAGAGCAGAGCCACCAAAGCCCTTTGGAGTTCACAACTTGCTTGAGATTAATGGGGATGCTGGAATGTAACTGTGGGATTTAATGTTTATCCTGATGGATTTTAGACTTGCTTTGGTCTCATTCCTTTATATCCATTTGTACCTTTTGGAATGGAAATGTCTATCTTGTGCCATTGAATGTTGGAAGCATTTAACTTTCTTTTCATTTGTACATGGGTTTGTAGACTTAAATTTCAGAGGAGTCTTTGGACTTGGACTTTTCAGCAGTGCTGAAAATGTTAGGACTTTGGCAACTTCTACAGATGGACTAAACACTTTTTTGCATAAAGGGATGTGCATGAGTCTTTGAAGGGCCAAGGGCAGAATGTTATGGGGTTTTTCGTTTTATTGTTTTTTGGTACCAGGGATCAACTCAGGACCTTGCATTTTTGAGGCAGGCAGTGGCACCGCTGAGCTAAATCCCCCAACCAAGAACATTATGATTTTTATCTAGATGCCCCCCCGACCAAAGCCTCATGTGACTGGTCATAGGCTTTTTTTTTTTTTAACCTGGGATTGAACTTAGGACCTTGAGCTTGCAAGGCAGGCAGTGTCACCACTGAGCTAAATCCCCATCCCAATCATAGGCTTTTTCAGATGTTCTGAATCTAGAGTATGTGGTGCTGGGATTAAGGACATGCAATTACTAAACCACATGGGTGACTGATTTGGCATCCCCCTAATCTCAGTAGTCTAAAAATTAAAGGAGCAATGATATACTTGTAAGGTCTCTTGTTGCTTTTGTTGCTTCTGCAGCCATGAACTATTGCCTTTCTGCCACCCCGCCTTGGAGCCAGCCAATTATGGACTGAAACTTCTACAAACTGAGAGCCAAATAAACCTTTCCTCCTTTCATTTGGGCTGTTGGGTATTTTGTCTCAGCAATGAGAGAAAAGTAAATAACACACTACTCTAACCTTCCAACCCCCCTTTTGCATTCAATGTAATCTGTCCTCTGATATATCACTAGGATATCTACTCCTCCACCAGTGTAACTACACATTACTGTTACTAACATCAGGTGACCATACCAACAACCAGGTTACTAAGGATGCCGCATTCACTCAGCCTGTTCTTTTTTTAGCCTTCCAAAAGTTTTAACAACAACACTGCTAAATATACAGGATTCTGCAACACCCACCATTTCCCATGCATGCCCCTAATCCCATAAGTCCCTTGTTACAAGTCTCCCACACACTCAGATTGTCTCTTCTTGCCTACATTTAACCATTCCTCACAATGTGTTCTAAAAGACAATGAAATATTTTTCCTGCAGGGCTGGGAATTTAGCTCAGTGGTTCCACTCCCTGCCTTGCAATTGCAAGGACCTGAGTTCGAACCACAGTACCAAAATAAATTCCCAGTGGGAAAACAAGACAATAGGTGCCAGTCAAATCTCCTGCCAGCCCCTGACAGGTGCTACTCTAGCAGGCACCCTGGGCACGCAGGAAACAGAAAACAAAAATGTCAACTACCTCTTTAACCAATTCACAACCAACTCTGCTATTCAACTTTAAATCCACATCCAATTCTGTTTACCCAGCCAAAGTATCTTTTCCCTTTGTGGGATTTCCACTTGTGCCTTCCCACTAACTAGACCGACACCTTCACACTGTGCCTTAGCCCAAATATAGATACTGCCCCAGAAAACCAGAGCCTGCTTGTTGCCATTACAGCCCAGGTCTGGCAGCATAGAGTCATACACTTAATACCACTGCTTGTTGGTCTAGGCATCATTGCTGTTGCAGGGAAATAGCAGGTTTAACTTTTTCACTAACCCAATATCAATTTCTATCTCAAGATCTTTCTGACAGCCTCAAAGAAATAGTCAATTCCTTTCTCACTCTACATAACTAGACAGGGTACCTAACAGCAGTGGCTTTACAGAATCAACAAGGCTTGGATCTTCTAACTGCTGACAAAGGCAGATTATGCAGTTTTCCAGAAGATTGTTGTTTTTATTCCAATCTGACAGGCATAGTATGGGATGCAGCTAAGAAACTAACAGACAGGGCCTCAGAAATTAGACAGCACCTATCTAACTCATGGACTGATACTTGGGGCTGGACTACCTGGCTTCTTCCATTTACTGGACCTCCTATCTGTATCATTCTACTCCTGTCTGGGACATGCTTCCCCAAACATCTTTCACAATTCTTACAGGACTGTATAGAAGCAATCACTAATAGACATGCTGGCCCTGGCCAGTCCTCAATATGCTCCTATTCTCCAAGATTTTTCTTCCACATAGGCTGTCCTCACCACCCATTTGTCATACACAAAGCAGCTATGAGAAGCTCTGCTTACTTCCTTGCCCCCTCCTTTCTGTATATAACAACCAAAAAAAATGGGAATGTCATGCTTGGCCTAAGTGAGAGCTTCACAAATAAAACAAAGCAAACAGGCTATTTCAGCAAATAACAGTTAATTTCTCAGTAAACAGGACGAATAAGTACAAGACAAAATATACAATCTCTCTCTGACTGAGAAGTCCAGTGATTGTCTACACACCTGTGCAGACTATCATTGCTCACCCAAGTCATAAACATTCCTTATCATAGCCTTCCCAAAACTCTATATAAGTAGTTTTCTTTCCCCATTAGCTGCTAAAACTACCCCAAATTTCAGGACCCAATTCTAGTCCCTGTTCACTGGAATAAACTTTTCTTTTTCCTCACAAAAGCCTGTCTGAGCAAGTAGTTTCATATGCACCATTTATGACAATAATAACTTATGACATATGCATTCAGTAGCAATTTTTTTGAGGGTCTCACTATCTAGTTGAGACTGACCTGGAACTCACTATGTAGCCCAGGCTGGTTTCGAACTCACAGCAATCCTCCTGCCTCGGCCTCCTGAGTTCTGGGATTACAGGCTTGCACCACCATGCCTGGCTTGTAGCAATATTTTTTAAAAATATAAATACAGACTGTACATACTAATTCTCAGAGATCTTGAAGTGAAAAAGAAAGGTGGAGAACAGTGTCTATGGTATGCTATCTTTTACATAAAAAATAAAGTAATAAAATAATTATTCTTAGCTTGCATATATATAAATGAACTGAAAGGATTTAAAAGACAACTTTAAAACATTACATAATTTGGCATAAACTGTGTCAAAGCATACATTTACTCCTGTTGAAATTTAAATTTACTACTACTTAAAGAAAAGCAAGTTAAAATACCCATTAAGGGAAAAATATTGGTATAGGTACACACTCAAACATTATGTATGACAATATTTTGAACACAATGACTTGAAAAGCTTATCAAACATTATCCAAAGCAAGGTAGTTTTGTGCACAAGTTCTATAAGCTTATTACCTAGTCTATAAGGCAATGGAGGACAAGAAGGTATACAGCCATGGGCAAACAATAGATATAGTGTGCAGTTACTGGAAAAGTATGTAACCATTTAAAAAGTAGTGAGTACAAAAGCATGACAAAATTATTTATGATGGAATCGTACTGCAAGCCAAAGCTTCAGAATAATTTATATACTGTACACTGTTCATAACTTAGCAGATACAAATACTAAGCTTTAGATATTTTTAAAAAATTAAAAATAGGAACCAAAGTTATAACTGAGGCATCTACTAATTAAATTGAGTGAGCTGGGCACACACCTGTAATCCCAGCACTCCGGAGGCTGAGGCAGGAGGATCACTGTGAGTTCGAGACCAGCCTGGACTACATAGTGAGTTCTAGGTTAGTCTCAACTACACAGTGAGATCTTGTCTCAAAAAAGTAAAAAAAAAAAAAAAAATTGAGTGAGAAAAATTCTTAAATGTTTTATGGTAAAAAAAAAAAAGAAAAGAAAAAGAAATCCAGGCATCCTCCTACGACCTTTTCTGCCAAGTTTCTACTACATTTAAAGAAAAGCCACATGTCCTTGTTATTCAAAAACAGCAGTCAGGAAATGGAAATCTTAAAGAAAAAGCAGGTGCATATTGAGGATATACTCCTAAGTGAAATAAATAAGTCACACGTGTATAAATACTGAATAGTTTCTCTGGTGTGAAAAACTATAATGGTACATAAGATCCTAATGATATAATTGACAATGTGAAATAGGAAGAAAAGGGCTAAAGATGTAGGGGAAGTGGGAAGGGTAGGGGAAAGGTAATAAGGGAAAAGAAAAATATGAAAAAATGGAAATAAAGTATTTGCAAATAGGGAGGGGAGGAGAGGGTGAAGGGAGGGCAGGAACAAGGGGAAAAAATGAGAACCAAGACCTGTCATGTAAAGGTACAAGATCCCAATGATGAATGTAACTGTACTGTATACCTAAAATGTACCAATAAACTCAATGAGAGAAAAAGAAAAAGGAAAAAGCAGGTGGACTTAGACACTGGGAAAATTATATACCAAAAGCACAGCATAAAGCACACGCACTTACTCCATCTACTTGGCCCCACTCACACAAAAGTGCAAAGGCCCAGGGCGCCAGCAGGAGTCACTCAGCTACACCAGACCGGTGAGGCCCCGCGCCCGCGCAGGCGCAGTAGTAGCATGGCCGCTCCTAGCCCGGGGGATCCTGGGACTAGTCCTTTCCGGAACTGCTCGGTTGCAGTCTGGGATTAGGCTGGTGTTCCAGGCCCAGGCCCAGGCCCAGGCCCAGCGCGGGTGTTCCAGACCCTTGCTGGAAGGTAAGCTGCTGGCCGCGGCGACGCTGCTAACAGCGGAGGGCGCAGCTGGACGCGCACTGAGGGACCGGGCCTCATCACGGAGCGAGCCACGGAGCTGCGGGACGTAGGGGCGCCTCCTCCTTGGCCCGGAGCAGCGGCAGGAGCGGCAGCACAGGCCGGACGAGGTGAACCGGGTCATTTAACTGCCTTCAGGTGATGAGTCAACAACCTAATAAGCTGATTTGAGGCCCGCAGGCCTTTGTGGACAGTTTTCAGTGCAAGACTGGTGTATCTAGAGTGACTGCCCTTAAGAAAAGTGAGCTCTTTTGCTTTTTGGACAACCTTTCCTGTGAAACGTTCGGGTCCGAATTTCTTTCCCTGTCAAGAGGAAGGCTTTCACATGAAAGTGTCTCTTGGTAACGGCGATATGGGCGTCTCTGCCCACTTGCAGCCTTGCAAGGCTGGAACCACACGATTTTTTACTAGCAATACTCACAGTTCGGTGGTACTGCAAGGCTTTGATCAGCTAAGAATAGAAGGATTGCTTTGTGACGTGACCCTAGTACCGGGTGATGGAGATGAAATTTTCCCTGTTCACCGAGCGATGATGGCGTCTGCCAGTGATTATTTCAAGGCTATGTTCACAGGTGGAATGAAAGAACAAGATTTAATGTGCATTAAGCTTCATGGGGTGAACAAAGTTGGTCTGAAGAAAATTATTGACTTTATATATACTGCCAAACTTTCTCTAAATATGGACAATCTTCAGGACACACTTGAAGCTGCCAGCTTTTTACAAATTTTGCCTGTTTTGGATTTCTGCAAAGTATTTCTTATATCAGGAGTCTCTTTGGATAACTGTGTTGAGGTTGGACGAATTGCTAACACCTATAATCTTATAGAAGTGGATAAATACGTTAATAATTTCATCCTGAAGAATTTTCCTGCTTTATTGAGTACTGGGGAATTTCTAAAACTTCCTTTTGAACGGCTTGCCTTTGTGCTTTCCAGTAATAGTCTTAAGCATTGTACTGAACTTGAACTGTTCAAGGCTGCCTGCCGCTGGCTGAGGTTGGAAGATCCTCGGATGGATTATGCCGCAAAATTAATGAAGAATATTCGATTTCCACTGATGACACCACAGGACCTCATCAATTATGTGCAGACAGTCGATTTCATGAGAACAGATAATACCTGTGTGAATTTGCTTTTGGAAGCTAGCAATTACCAAATGATGCCTTATATGCAGCCAGTGATGCAGTCAGATAGAACTGCCATTCGATCTGATTCTACTCACTTGGTTACATTAGGAGGGGTTTTGAGGCAGCAGCTGGTTGTTAGTAAAGAATTAAGGATGTATGATGAAAGAGCTCAAGAGTGGAGATCCTTAGCTCCTATGGATGCTCCTCGTTACCAGCATGGAATTGCTGTCATTGGAAACTTTCTTTATGTAGTTGGTGGTCAAAGTAATTATGATACAAAAGGAAAAACTGCAGTTGATACAGTTTTCAGATTTGACCCTCGGTATAATAAATGGATGCAGGTAGCATCGTTAAATGAAAAGCGTACATTCTTCCACTTGAGTGCCCTCAAAGGACATTTATATGCAGTTGGTGGGCGCAGTGCAGCTGGTGAACTGGCTACAGTAGAATGTTACAATCCAAGAATGAATGAATGGAGCTATGTTGCAAAAATGAGTGAACCCCACTATGGCCATGCAGGAACAGTGTATGGAGGCTTAATGTATATTTCAGGAGGGATTACCCATGATACTTTCCAAAATGAGCTCATGTGTTTTGATCCGGATACAGACAAATGGACACAGAAGGCTCCAATGACTACAGTCAGAGGTCTGCATTGCATGTGTACAGTTGGAGACAAGCTCTATGTCATTGGTGGCAACCATTTCAGAGGAACGAGTGATTATGATGATGTTCTAAGCTGTGAATACTATTCACCAACCCTTGACCAATGGACACCAATTGCTGCTATGTTAAGAGGTCAGAGTGATGTTGGAGTTGCTGTTTTTGAAAACAAAATTTATGTTGTTGGTGGATATTCATGGAATAATCGTTGTATGGTAGAAATTGTCCAGAAGTATGACCCAGAAAAAGATGAGTGGCATAAAGTTTTTGATCTTCCAGAGTCACTTGGTGGCATTCGAGCTTGTACCCTCACTGTTTTTCCACCTGAAGAAAACCCTGGGTCACCTTCTAGAGAATCACCTCTTTCAGCACCTTCAGATCATTCTTAGGTCTGAGCTGTTTATATCTTTGAAGTACAGTCATGGATAATTTCATACTTTCAGTTGTATCTTAAAATGATTGATAACGCATAAAAAGGTAACATGTTATTTGTCTTGTTTGGCTTAGTATGTTTATCAAATGGTTAACAAGTGCATTGTGAAAATGTATTGAACATATCTAGCTATTTTAACATGAAAAGAGATGTAGAAAAAAATGTTTAGATATCTTTTTGTGGTGTTATATAGTCGAATTGTAGGTGACTGTAGTAAATGCATAATTATGTCCATTATGCTTCAAAGCTGAAAATTTTTATCTGAATGAAAAGTATCAATGGAGGCCACCTGCTCTAATCTGAAAAAATAAAAGGGTCAAGTATTACTAGCTGCCTCCCTCCTTGCATAGAGTGTTAGACATATCTGTCAGCTATTTTAATTGTGTGACTGCACTCAGAATATATGAAGTTTAACATAATAACCTAAAGCCAGGATTTGGAATCTCTAAAGGAAAAAAAAAATATGTACACAGTACAAATACATATGCACACACATGCATGTGTAAACTTTTGAAATTGATTAGCATTCGAACTACAGTAAAATGTTTAACTTTTAGCTTACACAGAACAGCTGTTTCTATTTAAATGCAAATTCAGTATCAAAAATAAATGTGTAGAATTTAGATAGCTAAAGGCTACAGACAAGTAGATTTGTTATTTGACTAAATTGTTACTTCAGATGAAGCTTAATATTACTTTTTCTGCTTGTATGTTTTTTGTAGTGTTGTTTTTGTACAGAATAGCAAAGTTGAAATTTCAGAATTATTTTTGTTCTGTGAATATAATTTTGCTTTTCTTGACCTTTTTGTTGAGCAACATTTATGATATGAAAAAGGCAAATAAATATTGTGAACAAAGATACAGGTTTTTAAGTTCAGTCTCCCAATTTAGACATTTTGACATGATTATTTTGTATTTGGGGTTGATTGCCCTGGTGCTGCTCTAGCCCATGTACATCCTGAGCTATGTAATCTGCCTCAAGGCTATGATTTGAGCAAGCAGGAGATATACTCTGTCCTGCATCAAATCAGAAAATGTCCTTTCAGTCTTGTCTCTAGGACAGGACTGACTAGATTTCCTAAAAAGCCAGCTGCAGAAGGGTTAGAACAGTTTTGCCTTGCAGGCAGTACTAAAATAGATCATCAGCTTCTTCAACACCTAGGGATGAGAATTAATTACATGGGTGAAATTTTTATATCAACCTTACTAGCAAATGGCAATTATAGGAGTCCTCTGTAATGAGCAGTTCTGAAAAGATGCTTTCCTGGAGTCTGCCTGAAGAAAAAAAATGCATAAATGTATATCCCTGTATCTGGGAAATTATCAAGAGTTTAAGTAAGGAGCTATCTCCTTATCCACGATCCCATAATAAAACTCAGGAACAGGCAAAAGGAATTAGTTTCTAGGGATCTGAACCTTACAGCCCATACGAGTGTTGATGTATTTTAATGTTTTTTATGATTTCTACATTGGCAGAAATTTTCACACTTTACTTTTTTAATTATTCAGTTTTTTATTACTAAAGAATAGTACATTTGAGTACATTTATAAAATGGAAAAATAGAAATTGCTATTGTCTATTGAATAAGCAAGAAATGACATTCCAACCATTCTTTGATTATTAACGAGACTAAATATTTGTGTATTTTGGATAGCTGTGTTTCTTCCTTGATCAAGTGTTCATGCCCTTTACCCTTGTGATACCTATTGGAGTTACTTTGTTTTTCATATCAAGTTATAGGATCTGTTTATATAATAAATATAATTTAATTGACATTTGCTTGCCTTGATTTTTTTTTCCTCAGTCTATTATAGTTTTAAAAATAGAGGACCATTCAGGTAAGTTTGAGATCAGATTTGTCCATCTTTTTGCATTTTGACCTTTTGTGGATAACTTTACTGTTTATTTTGACTGATTATGTAGGTATTTTTCATTGCTAATTTTGACATGCCAAGGGGATACTGCCCTGTTTGTCTATTTTGCACAAACTTTTCTCTTGTTGAAAAAGTTTTGCCTTCCATTGCATTTGACCCTACTGCTTTGTAACTAAATGTTGTTTAACCATATAAGCTAACCGCTCCATCTACATCAGCATACAGCCTTATTTACCCCACCTCTCATCCCTTTCCAGTTTTCTGCACGTGACACCCCTCTTCTATGCTAATACTACTAATTAATCATAGACGTCCCTACAGAGATAGACATTATAGGGGCTTTAAAATGACTGGAAAGAGATTTATTTTCCTAAACTGCTAACTTTTTAAAGAATTCAGACAAAATATTTATAAACACAAAGCATGCTGATAATTGTGGTTTTCTAACAAGTTTTTGAAATGCAACATTTGTTAGCTTTTCTGAAGTAAAAATTAATTATATCAATTATACTGTAAAACAAAAGTAAAAAAGTAAATTATTCATGATTCCATATGGCAAAGAGAATTTCTTTTAACAATGGGTATAATGTAATACACACAGACACACACACACAGACCTTTGTCAAATAGACCAAACCCTGAGCTAAAATTAGATAAAAAAATGACAAATCCAACTTGCAAAGACAGACTACTATCGTGATTTTGCTCAATTTTTAATCTGCCGATACTAGAAAAGAATATGTAAGGTGTTTTTCCTTAATTACCAATGCATATTCAGTAAGAAAAACTTTTATTTAGGCAAATGCAAATGTCTCCACACACACACTGGCTAACAGTAGTGTTTATGTGGTTTACTTCCAAAGCATAGGTATTTGAATATGTTCAAATTTTTTAATTGTAATTAAAATTATTTTGTTCTCATTTTAAAGACAAAATATGTTCCTACAGAACATTTTTAAACTTCATAAACATACCATAAAGAATTAAAACCAATATCTCATCAATAGCTCAACCACTTGTTAATTGCTCAAAGACCTTGGGATAAATTTACTTCACCTTCCTATTTCGTTTGTTGAAGTCTTTCATAATTGTATATATATTGGAGTCATAGGGAGATAATGTTATTAACATTAAAGCTTGCACAGAAAAACAGGAGCTAGTAGATGCTACTAATAAAGTATCATCCTTATCAATTTTTTTACTTTAATTTCATCTTAGTCATGATCTGCAGTAGGTTATTTGGAAGTTGTGTCTATGCAATATTTAATTTCATGAATGAGCCATAATGTTTCACTTACTGTATTTGAGTACCTCAAATTCTAGCCCTAAGGTTTAATATGCCCACGTGTATCACCCTGTGATACATTCTGAGTAAAATCTGAATAGTATAAGCTTTTTTAGGCTCTTAAAATTTTCTAGGAATGTACAATATGCATTTCCAGCAGAACTTCATTCAGTGATTACTTTAACGGGAATCTTCAGTTCTACTTTTGATTTTAAAAATGACTGGTTCAAAAAAAAAAAAAAGTATAGGGCCGGGTATTTAGCTCAGCGGTTCGGTGGCCTGCCTTGCAAGAACAAGGACCCGAGTTCAATCCCCGGTACCAAAAATAAATAACTAAAAATGACTGGTAACATTTTCTTTATTGAGCATGTGTATTCTTTGCATATGGATCTTCCTAATTTGCTCTAACTATTCTATTTCCTATAAAGACTGTCTGCTTCTGTTTATGACACTTTAATGGAACAGTGCTATTCAATGTGATCCAAATATGTCCATCTTATTTACATTTTTGCCTTTTGGTGATTACTGTTTTTTACATTTTTTAGTGGGTCCTGTAGTATCCCATTATTTGGTATATATTTAAATGATTGAATAATGGTTAAAATAAAGTCATATTTAGGGATAATTTCACATGCTACAGGACTGCTGAAGTTGTGTTCACTAACCATAATTTGGTTCAATAACCAAATATACTAACATTCTAGAATACATAGACCCCCATCTCTGAGCCAGTATTTTCTAGAGGTTAATGTTATTCTGCCATCTACTGGATGAAATTGACAATGCTTGTTTAGTTAGATTCCAGAAAATGTTACCTTTTTTAAACAAAGCAACAGTATTAACAAAAATAAAAACTTTTTATAGGACATGTGAAAGTTAAATCATTGAGCATATCAATTATACAGTTTGCCAAAAATGTATACACGCTTCAGGAAAAGAAAACCTTGTATAAATATTTTAATACTAAATTTATCGAGACACCATGAGATTAATAGAAGTTACCTTTGGCCTTTACAATTTAAAGAGGTGCTCAAAATGGTGGCCATTAGCTTCCATACATTTATTAATATGGTGAACAGTTGTTTGGGTAACCTTGGCTATTGAGATTGCTGCGCATGGATTTTTCAATTTCTTTTAAGACCTGGTAGTGTAGTGGGTTTTCTGTGATATACACCATCCTCTAGGGACTCCCATACAAGGATAACACCATCTGTTAAAAAAAAAAATACTATTTTTCTTTTCCTGAAGTGTGTATACATTTTTCTGGTGGACTTTGTATAAGTAAATATAAACACTTATGGTAATTTGGTCACATAATCAGAGAGAACAGCATGCCTATAATCCCAGCACTCTGGGAGGCTAAGGAGGATTGCAAGTTTGAGGCCAATTGAAGCAGTTTAATGAGACTGTCTCAAAATTAAGTAAAAAGAGATGGGGCGGGTAGGCCCGGGGTTTAGCTCAGTGGTTCCACCGTCTGCCTTACAAGCACAAGAACCAGAGTTCAATCACTGGTACAAAAAAAAAAAAAAAAAAAAAAAAAAAAAACGCTGGGTGTAACTAAATGTGAAGGCCCTGAGTTTAATCCTCACTTATACACACACACATACATGCAGAAGGGAAGAGAGAGACATTTAAGTTGCTTTGACTTATTTTATTGATAAATTCATATAATTGAAAATCTTCAGCATTTCATGCAAATTCCAAGCATTCACATCTTCTACTGTTTTGTGTGTATATTCTCTATGCCATCGTTATAGCATATTCTTGACTTACCAATTCAATTTGCTCAGGAGGATTGGATATAACTCAAGGGGGTTGTAAGTCAAGACTATTTTCCCATAAGAAAACATGGAAATACCCATAATGTATTCTGAACCTCCCAAATCATCCCATAACTAACCTTTTCATAATAAAAAGAATTGTATAATGTACATAATTTATCAGAACATCAATAATTTTCCTGATGTATTCACCAAAAAGTTACAAAATGTCCCTAGTTTAACAGAAACAAAAATTTCATATGGTACTCACCATGCAAGTTGACATCTTTGGCTTGCAGGAAGGGAGGATGAAATGGAAGGTGGATATTGTTTGGAGGGAAAGTCTCTTCCGTAAGACGTCCTGTCTCCTTGGGAGAGTTTGTAGCTCACTAGGACCTGTTTCTGGCTCACTAGGTCTCAACCTTTTAAGAAATAAAAACTGGTCTAAGGTTATCTGTTTCTGTCTTTTCTTTAACACTATTCTATAGTATGACATGACATCATTAAACAAGTGAGTGCAATGATTGGCTTTTTCTCTGTCTGAGTTGGTCTTCTTACAATTGTAAAGTCCATCCAGTTTTTCAGGATTTCCTTTCTTTTAGAAGAACTTTGCTGCACTGATTGTTGATCCTCCCCCTCCTCTCCAGAAAGCTCCTCAGCTGCCATTCTCTGTTGCTCAGCCAGAAGTTGCTGAAGTTCTGTAGACAGTTCCTCTGTGTGTTCCTCCACCAGGTCTTCAACATCACCACTGTGTATCTGCAAGCCCATGGAGACAGTGTCATCAACCACAGGGTCAACTGAAGGCTCAGGCACCTCTACACAGCCTTCAAAGTCTCTCTCCTGTATAATTTCAGGCTACACCTTCTTCCAGGCAGATCTCAGTGTCCTTAGAGAAATAGTGGCCCAGGATTTCTCAACCCCAGACAGGAAAGACCAGCATTTGGGTTGTAACTCGAGACTTTTGTCATTGGTTAAAACTAAAATTCCAGTTATAACCCAAGTTGTTCATATGTGAGGCTGGCCATAACTGAAGGGTCTACTATATTCTTATTTTTAGCAGAAAATGTTATCACAAAGACAGAGTAAACCTTTCAATCACAGGAAGGATATGATATGCACTATATCAAAATATAAATAAGTAGAACAGCCTTATAATAGTCTAAAAGCTTTCTATACTGGTTTTCCCATGTAGATATGAGTATTAACCCAGTATTTAACCAGCCCAAAAGAGACTATATATAAAGAACACACGTGGGTAATATACATGGCTTCTGGACCAGCAGATCAAGTTTTCTTAGTACCATCCATGAACTCAAAGTATTTCTTGGGTATGTGAACAGTAAGAGTGGCATTCATCGCCCATTATCTCCTCAAAATAGTTGTCATAGCAAAACATTCTCACACATTGAACATTCTTTTCCTCGGAATAAATGAAACTAAAAACTGGTGGTCTTTTAATAATGCTTCCTGAAAAAGATCAAGAATGCACACCACCCCCTATTTGTTTTCTACATAGAACAAGATTAGTTTTCATGCAGTCTTTGAACAAGATGAGTATAAAAGTGAAGACAGTAACTATATGACTAAGCTTCAGATGACTCACTGTAGGTAGCCCCTTCTGTAAGTACACAGAGTATGTTTTGTTCTTTACCTGTCTATCACCCAGAAAGCTGATGTATAATGGAGACTTAAAACCTCCTATAACAGAAGTTTTCCATTCTGTGCCTCATTTTACCCAAGAGCCAGTTGGGAGAGTATGTGCTTATATGGGTAGGGGGACAGGTTTGATTTTTGTTGATTTAATCAACTTTATCATAGTTGGAGAATACACAGTACCACTTAGAAGTCAACACAGCCAAGAATTAGTGATCCGTAAACACTTACCTTTAATCCACCTTAAATCATGAGCCAAAACATACCCAACATGAAATCCTGATGTAAGTCAGTATAACATTTCTTTATTCTAGGCTGTGTTTACTTCAGTTTTTTTGTCAATCTCTCGATAAGGAAGTCACAGATTCCACCAAACCTTACATATAGCATGTGTTTATATGTGCTTTAGGTATCAATTCAGCTCAAAGATTAGGAAAAGAGAATTTTCTGCCTTTAAGGTTGGCTCTCCATTAGTCACTCCTACCCTAGGATTTATATCCTTTATCCAGTCAATGGAAGTAGGTTATAAAGCCTATTGATAATGTCCATTTTGTTCACAACTTGGGCTATGATGTCTCTACTTCGCATTCTTGCTCACCACTTACCTGTAACTAGTCTGGCCATATGCAACAAGTTCATGTCTATCACTTGAGGATGTCTCTATGTGCAGCTAAATATCAAGGAAATGTCTTTCAAGTTAGCCTCTAGGCTAGAAATGGGTTCTGGATACCCTTGTGGGAAATTCCACTGATCAAATCCCCCAGGTGACCTGCCTGTGTCAAAGTGTGTTTGTGCAGAAAAGATAGATTCTATCAGGATATAGGGTGCAATCAGGATTATAACTTTGAAAATAAACTAGGGCTACTGGAGCCTTGACCATGCAGAACAATTCAGGAGAATAACAAATTCCAACCATTTTGACACAACTGCTAGCCAATTTTGATCTACAAACAAGTCACTAGCTAGATGTTTTATTGAAAAAATTAAAACAGTTGATCATTCTATTCTCTTTTCTCTGAAGTAGTTATTTCAATGATGTTGCTGGAGTAAACCCATTCTATTTGAAGAAATGTCAGTTTGAAAACTTGCATAGAAATGACAAAGATGCCACTAGATGACTGTATATGGTGGTATCAGACACAAGAAAAAATGCACAACCCACCTACTCCTGTATTCCATTCATTCAGAGAAACAATGCTTAACTTCTTTCCCATATCCTTTACTGTCTCATAACCACATCACTGGCTTTCAAGATCACTGAGTAAAAAACTGAACAATACTCTAGTTATACTCTTAAAATAGTCTTCATCCTTCCCCTAGGAATGACTTAACATTTTAGACCTAATTTATACTACAGTCCCAACAATTCTAATCTCTGCCACAAATTGAGTACTTAACTTGTAAAAATGGATTTTATTAATTAATTTTAAGAGCAGTGTTGAGAAGCATTTTCTCTTACAAATAGACTAAAAGAAACTTTTGATTGATATTATTTCCCTGATCTTCCTCTTCTTGCCTGAAGTATCTGAGCTACATATTATTTTGTTTTTTTTAAATGTTTATAGCAGGTTTATTTGTCATCACAGAAAATGAGAAATAGTAAAACGTCTTTCATCTGTCAAACAAATAAGCCAACAGTGATATGTCAGCACAAGAGAGCACTATTCAGAGACAAAAAATTATAAATTATTGCTGGGGATTTAGCTCAGTGGTGCTTCTGCCTGCCTCATAAGCACAAGGTCCCGAGTTCTATCCCTGGTACAAAAAAGTGTGAATTATTGAAGTATGTAACAATATAAATGGATCATAAAAGCATTATATTAAGTGAAGAAAGTGAGACCAAGAGGGTGATTTCATAATATTGATATGGGGGAAGAGATATAATTCCCAAACCTGCTAGATATCCAAAATGCGAGTTCATGTTCTCTAAAATCAAAGAATGAATTCTAGGAACAACAGAGGTTAAGAGTAGGAAAGTTTTATTGAGGGAAAGAAAGGTTCTGTCTAAGAAAGACTGAAGGGGGACCAGAAAGTGGGTTGCCCACTCACCCCACTTCTCAAAGATGCTTTATACAGCCAAGCCATGTGATGAGGTGGGTACAAAGTGGGGCAAAACCATAACCCAATGGAAAATTATGAGGTGGGGCAAAACCATGACCAACCAATAAGATTACAAGTAGAGTCACCCAGGTAATATTTTTTAAATGGCGGTCAAATGGGGGAACAAGTCTTGTAGCAAGCACACAAGGATTTTCAGTAAGGGTGGGAGTCAGGTCTATTTCCTGGAAAGGCTGGGCTAAGACCTTGGGCCCCCACCCAGGTGACTGATACCTATTTAGACTATCATTCGCTGCTATTTATCCCCAGAGGAAGCAGAAGGGTGTAGTAGTTTCTCTCCTTTTACAATTCTGGCCTTCAGTTAAAGTGTCTTGATTGCCCTCCATGTTGGCTCCTTGCTATGTTAGCTCCTTGAGAGCAGCCCTGCCTAACTGCCTACAAGAGATCTAACTAACTTACTTATCTGCAATATTCCCCCCTCCGAAGAAGCACCCCTAACTGCTGTGCGGGGGCAAAGGGCGAAGACAGCTCTGGCTACTTCTACCTAAAGAGGGTTAGCTACATATTATTTTGGAACAATAAAGAAGCAATTTTCCTTTCCAACCTGGATGAAAAGCTTCACTAGTGGTGTTTCAAGTACTATATTCCATGACCAGGGTTCTCCCGTTTATTCCTGTTTGTGAACACATTGTGATAACAAACCTAAAACATTATTTTAAAAGTACTGTTTGTCAAATATACACAACTCTTTCAGCCTTTGAGTGGTTGTTACTTTCTTCCAATTACTATCCCAGCTCCACTTTGTTCCTGCAATTTCCAAAATAAATACTAGTTCATACTAAAGATCTCAAACACTTTAACACAGAGCTGACACCCTCTTACCCCATGGTTTCCTCATAAATATTCAGTGCAAGTTCAAACCCCACAAAAAAATCACCTTTCCATTCTTTCCTCCATGTTTCTTCATGGGGAATGTTTCCGGTATTGCACAAGTTAAAAAACCAAAATCACTGTTTCTAGGGGTCTGTATCTAATGGGTTGAATTACAATTCCAGGAAAAAGGGGAGGTAGGGAGTTCCTGGTGATAGCAAACATGACCTTTTAGCCCCATTTGTACTGTTAGTGATCAGTAATGGCATTAGAGATGGCAGTTTCTTCCAGTTCTAACTATAGCAGAATCACCAAAAGTGCTGATTAGTGTGCTTCTCTGGCTTGATTTTTGTTATTCTTTTTTTTTTGTTGTTGTTCTGGGCACTGAACTCTGGTCCTTGCGCTTATAAGACAGGCCACTGAACCGCTGAGCTAAATCCACGGCCCTGGGTTTGGTTTTTTTTTGGTATTCTTTATGGAGTTTTAATCCAGAATTTGTTTTCTAAGGCATTTCCAGAATTCAGCAAGCACCACAACTTTTACTTGGTTTGTTCATCAGTTTTACATTCATCAGTTTTATATCCTTTACCAGTACAACCTCATGATTATCTTCCAAACCTATTACCTATCACCTTAGGCACAGTGATTATTTCCTAATGTGTCTACTACCCTCTTTTCTGCACAATATACACATCTAAACTCCAACCCAGTTTTTAAAGGGTAGCTAGAAGAGTCTTTCTAATGTGTATTTGGTTACATCAATATACTACTTGAAATATTTTAATATTGTGATGACCATTTCTGTGCATTACAATCTCATAACTGCTTGCAAAGGCTTTTTCATACAGCCTGTGCTTTCTACTCTAATTTATACTCATCTCTCTTCCTCTATGTGTTTCTAAATTTTCTTCCACTCTTTGTTCCTGAAGGCTCCCTCTGCTCACTATACTTTCACATCCACTGCTCCTTTCTGAACATTTTGACCATCATACAAATACTTGACTACTAAAGATTCTTCAGAAACCAGCTTAGCAGTTACTTCTGCAAGTTCTTCCTGACCTCTGACAACTCCTACATGCTCTCAGTGTCCTACACTTTTCCCATCTCAGTAATTGGCATTACTCTAGGTAAATATTCAATCGGTCATATTCTCATGAGACTGAAAGTTTTATGGCAGTAAGGGATATACTGTGTTTTTTTTCCCTTATACCTGACACCTATTACAGGGACAGTTGAGGGTTGCTAAGGTGATCTGCACAGCATTATAAAGCAGGAAGTAGTATGAAGTGCTCAGGGAAGACAAGGGGGTTACACTAGTCTCTCAATTTTCTGCCTCAGATTAGAAACCAAACATTTATGCTGCTTCCCTCCTCTTGATGGGTCAGTGGACTCTAGTGGACAAGAAAAGAGGTTTGTCCCTCTTTCTCGCTCCATCAGTTGTGAGAGATCCAGTTTAGGAATAGGGCATCTTGGACTTTTTTCGGGGGGCGCGGTACCGGGGATTGAACTCTGGTCCTTGCACTTGCTAGGCAGGCCATCAAACCGCTGAGCTAAATCCCCAGCCCCTTGGACTTTTTTAAAATTAAGGTTTTAAAACTGACACGTTAAAATTTATAAAGTGTACATATTTGTGCAGTACTATTTGCTATTTTGATACACGTATATATTGTACAATGTTTAATCATTTTACACATCCCCTTCTCATACCATTTATTGTGAAAACATTTAACATCTTTTCTTTCAGCTTATTCTCTTATCTATATGTATGCATATATACAAAACTATATATATACACGTACACATACAGACATACATAAAATAAAACCATTGATCAACACCTCCTCATCCTTCTCTCCACCTCCCTACTATCCTCAGCTTCTGAAAATCCTTTTTTGATAAACCTGGCTAACTTCGTGTTTGCTTAACATCTTTGAAATAAGACTCTTTCCATTCTTGGGTTGCTGCTTACTTTTTAATTTTGACTTTTCATTACATTTTTATTTTTTATTTATATTATCGTCAAAATCTCTATGATTTGGCTCCAGATTTGACCTGAAAATTTTATATCCATAACTTGTTTTACATCCCTATGTATTCTACAGAATTGGAGGACCAAACAGCAAGGCCACGGAGACATGAACAAAGGCAGGGTTGTGGGTGGGATGAGGTGGGCAGACAGAACACTGAGCTATTCACCCACAAACACCCCTCAGCAGAGCCAGATTATACTCTACCTACCTCCACCTCCACTTAGAGGCATGCAGTTCAGCTAAGAACTGTCACTGGGAGGTAAACGGCAGTGCCTCATGACCATAGGGACCATGGGTAAGGATCACTATGCAGTGCCAGCTTTAAACAGGCAAGGTTTTTCAACTTCTGAACCAAGAATGTGACTGTGACCATGTCTCACATTTTCCTGCCTGTTGATTGCTGAGCTGCAGTAGTCAAGCCCCACTAAAGTTCTGCCAGTCATAGAAACACAGTGTATAGAGGGAGCCCTGCAAACACATCTGAATTCAAGACAACTGCTTAAGAAGACAGGAGCTCCTCTACACATCTATTTGGATGCTTCCATATTTCAATCCTGCCAAGAGAAGAATGCACCAGGCACATAGCATTTATTTGCTCAGAAGACCAAACTGCACATCTAGAACTGTGAAGAAGCTAAAAGGACCAACAGCAGCTTGAGAACATGATAGGAGGACAGAGAAGCTTAGTCTTTTGGAACAGTACAGCACTAAGAATAAGGAGCTATCAACTGATCAAACATTTCAAACTGAAAAAGAGAAAAGACTGAAGTGAATGATGAGAGCAGAATTCTCCCACTGAGAAATGTCCAACGTCAGTATTCTCAACATGATGACACGGAGACACAGTGAGCAACCTGCAGAGTACTATAGAAGGGAAGATTGTTCTAACACCTGCTGAAAACTTGTGTTTTCTCCCTAGGATCCAATGAATCATCACAACACAGGGAAAATTATTCATGGGGCAAGGCAACCTAGAGAATTTTTAAATTCTACTCACAATTCAGCCTCTTTAAAAAACAAACACTATGAAAACAATGTTTGCACACAGGCGTCATTCGAGTACATTTACAAATGGAGGAGTGCCTTCCTAGCACACCAGATATTAGCAATGTGCATAGTAGAACTTCCCATAATGGCAGCAAAGATTTCTAAAAATTCACTTAACTAACTTAATGGAAAAGATGACATCAATGGGTTAACTCTCATTCCTACTTTCTGGTTGGTGCATTTTTCACTGAGTAGGCATATTTGGAAGTCAGAACCTTTTCCGAGGATTGGGGTCTACAAAAAAAAAATTCAAAAACATCAGTAATTAATATGAGTAGCAGAAAGAATCTTATGTAGCAGCCTGTGAAAGCTAATCAGAAAGCTGGTAATAATGAAGTCTTCAAAAAATAAAACAAAGACACAAAGAAGTTCATTTCTTTTCTTTTCTCAGTACTGAGGCTTGAACCCAGGAGCTCCATTCCCAGCCTTTTTTCATATTTTGAGACAGATTCTCAGTAAGGTGTCAAAGGCTGGTCACAAAGTCATGATCTTCTTGCCTCGGCTCAGCCTCACTGTGAGCTCTGTTTGCTGTAATTCCATGTGAAATAAACACATCCAGCAGTGATGGCTACAGGACACCACCTCAATGCCTGATGGCCATGGAAAACCTGGGCAGCACTAAAAGCCTTTGGCATAGGGCTAGATGTGCAGTCTGGAGCCACAGGAAAAGTTCCATGTGACTCCATATTTGAACACATGGGAAAATAGGCAGGCAGGCAGCTCAAGATCTCAGCAACTATGGGGCTTTTTATTTTGGACTTGGTAGATGTTTGCAAAACCATAATGACATCTTTTAAACCTTGAAAAACAGATAATACAGACACAGATGGATGGAGAAGTCATTTATTTTGTTGCCAGCCATAAGCAAAGGTAGGCAAATACAGCCATACTGAGCAATAGGGCTGACATTGGAGCTAAGGCCAGACTCTCCTTGGTAAAGCTTTCACTGTTTCCATGTAGAATGTGCATAGTATCCTCCATCATGGTAAGATGTCTTTTTCATACTGACAATTCAACCATTAGGTGAAAAGATAAAAAATAGATTATTTACTCACTTTTATTAAGTGACAGTACAAAAATGCTGGGATGCACGTCAGAAATGGAGTTGTGTTTAGGAATAAGAGGAGGTTGGCCTGAAGAGTGTGTTCCATGGATTCAGTGAGGACCTGCAGGACGTAGGTCCAAGTCAACTTGTCTGGGTTGACTTCTGGGTGCTTTTTGTTTATTCTTTTTGGGGGTCTGTTTAAAGAAATTCGGATTTTAGATTTTAATTTTGCACCTTTTATTAGTACAGGTTTGCAGTACAAAATGATTAAATCCACTGTGAGATGTTGGTACATGTACATAACACACCTTAATTCTTTTTACTTATCCTGCTTTCCTTGTCTTTCCCATACTTCCATCTCTTGCTCCCCTTCCTATTTGCAAAAGAGCCATCTCCCTGTTTATTGTTAAATTAACTAAAAAGCTCAAGAATCAAAAATAAGTAGGCCAGGGCAAAAGGAGGGCAGGGATAAGGGGAAAGAATGAGAACAAAGACCTGTCCTGTAAAGGTACAAGATCCTAATAATGAATGCAACTGTACTGTATACCTAAAATGTAAACTCAATGAAAAAAAAAAAAAGTAGGCTTGCAGAAATCTACATTTAGTGAGTTAGTTATTTTAAGATATTTCAATGTCAGCACTCATCTTTTGCTTACTAACAAGTGGCAGAAAAACTATACCTTTATAACTTTTTAAAAAGTATTTTGTTTAATTTCCTTCAGACAAAGCCACACCCCCTGTTGCCCCACCCCCACCCCTTGCCAAAAAGAACAACCTTTTGGCTTTTGAGGAGCCTGGAACTTTTGTCGTCTCAGTCTACCTGCTCTGCTCCTTTCATGCCCTGGCCTCTCCGTGTCTTAGAAATCCCATGTGAATTTCTTTTAATGAATTTCAGACAGACTAGATCTTTATCCCTTCCTTAGGTTTTCAGTCTAACCCTCTAGATTTATATTCCTCCAACCAGTAAGTAGTATGTCATGCAAATCGTGTTACTGAGAGAATTGAGTTCATTTTTATAAGATATTATAACAGTGACTAATTCATATTTAGCATAAATTAAATTTCAGTGTTATTACTTTTTAAATATCGATGTTGTTATTATTTTCCAAATAATAGCAGAATCTTCTGGGATTAATTCTCTTTCTTTTCATTCTAGGTTTCTCAAGGTGATCTTTTTGTTGTCTACGTGGATTATTGGATGGTGTGCTCAGGCAAGGCTAACAACTCCCATTATTCTGTCAGAGAGTATTAGTGATTGTGAGTTGGATGGTTGGACTTCTCCCTATTCTCCTCAGAGCTGATCACAATTGGATTTAATGAGTAAGTCGAGTTGCTGGTCTTGTAAAGCTGAGGCAAAGCTTTGACCCAAGAGTGGCTCTTGAATGAGTCTCTCCCAGAAGCAGCCATTTTCCTGCCCTTTTGCACTTCAGCATTGAGCATTCAGTCCCACCCTCCTTGAATTTTACTAATTTACACTTTGCCATTTTAACAGAAGAGGTCACTTCCTTTTTTTCACTTCCATAAGAATCAAAATTATTTTTTTTTCTTTTAGCACGCAAGCCACTTTGGGTTTTGCTTTCTAGGAAAGTTAAGAAGACATATAAAAATTTTTATGTAATTAAATTATAGAGAAAATTGATGCTACCCCCTTGCCTTTTTTTCTTCCCTCTATTTGTATTATTTCATCAATGAATTACAACTTAAGGTAAACATAGGAGGAAAAATTTTGACCAGTAAACCTTTAAAAAGGTCAAAAACTAAAATGAAAACAAACATAAACATAATAACTCAAATCTGCCCTTAATTGATAGCATTAGAAATTAATGCTAATAAATAAATAATAAAATTAGACTGACCAGACAAATATCCATAGATCATTACTTCCTGTATAATTTGCTGCTAATTGTAGACATTGTCATCAATAAGGTGTGTACCCACCTCAGAAATTTCAAGTATAGCAAGTATTCAATGTTTAAATAAGTATTGAATAAAAATGATATTTAGCAAAATAAGAAGCATTTGTCTACTAAAGATAAAATAATGACAAATTGGGAAATTTCTACACCTACAGAGACAATTATAAACTTATAATTAGCATCTCAAGACTACTGATGATTTGATACCTGGGGGCATGTGGCATGATAAGAGGTCACTGTTGAAAACAATAGTCCTCATACAAACTTACTAGGGGCAAAGAATTTGGAATATTTATTATTTTGCCAACAAAGTAAACATTGCCTCTAGAAAACTGGGCTTGCTTTCAGTGAGTGTGAAGAGTGGGCTGGGGACATTCTGTCACCCGAGAGCAGAGGGTATTGAGAGATATAATGACCACCTTGTGGGTGAGCTGATGCTGGAGAAATAACTGTCTTGGAATTAGAATCTCCACACTCATACAAAGAACTAGGATTCAAGCTAGGGTTAATCTCTACAGTTTATAGACCACTGTAGACCTTGGGAGAACATGGTAGAAAAAACAGATGAGGCCTACAGTGACCTTAACCCTGTGGCCCCAGGGAACCACAACATGAATGTGTTTTTACAAGGAGAAACTTAGGTGCTGAAACCTGCAAAAAAAAAAACCAGGCTAATTTTATTTGCCATCATATCTCAAGATGCTGTGATACACATCATCTCTGTAAAATAAAGAATAGTGAACCAAGCAGCACAACTGAAATGCTGGAGACAGGTATCTGGATACCTGAGAGAAGAGAATTGGAGTGACTTGAAGGGATTAAAAGAAAGAAATCTGGAAGACAATGTAGGTTGATTTTTCCATGCACAGATTTTCTCTTTAATAACACTGTTTTCTACATGAGGTTTATATCTTTGATATATTGAAAAGTTATAGGAACCTATTAACTCTAATCTATTTAATTTTTTATTCTGTTTAGGGTATTCATTTACACATGACAATGTTTATTTATAACCATACATTATCATGGTTTTAATTTATAACAACTTTCAAACTAGTAAGCTCTTCAGACTTTCATAATGTGTTAGGCAGAAACAGACAATAACGTTTATACTTTGTTGTCTATAATTCAGGAATACTACTGAGGGTAAAATGACTCTTGGAATCATATGCTTAATGCCATTGCTATTCTAGTATTCCACATAACTTTATAACATTTTATTTCTATAATGGCAGGATATGGTAAGAATTGTTTTGTCCTACTTCTTGTAATTTTGCTGTTAAGATGAATATTACAGTCTCGCATGGATCAAAAAAAAAAAAAAGCCAATTGACCTGGGTACAAAGATTGACAAACATTTTTTCTAAAAGTAGGAAATTGAATCAGTGATTCACTTACTCAGTATTTGAAAAAAAAAAAAAGGAATAAAAAAATTATAAAATTCACTGAAAATACAACACGAACCATGTAAATCCAGAGGCCACATAAATTTGCGTATAATTCCAGACTGAAAGGACATTTAAAAATTAGGGCCCAAATTGGACCAGAAATCCAGAATACAAAATTTACTAATTTGGAATGAAGACGGTTTAAAATTCCATTTTGCGGGAGGAATATCGGTGAAGAAAATGAAATGTGGTAACCTGCTAAATGTACTGACATCCTTGGAGGCGACAACACAAACTCTTCTCTTAAGCAAAGGAGTGAAGGTCAAGTCTTCCACAGGAAGTGTCCATGCCTCGTTTCAAAAAACAAACATCTGCAATGGTCGCCGGGTTAGGGCAGAATATAAGTTCTCCAAAGACACAGTGACGGTACTGAAAGCATCATTCCGTTGACTTCTTCAAACTAAAAAAATGCATCTTACCGAATTCATCATACCATCAATGCAGAAAAGCTTCCGACGTGGAACGACACCACCTGGACTGCGCCCCAGGTGGTTCACCTCCTCCTTCCCGCGGGTCCTCCCAGCCCAGCAGCGCGGATCCTCCCGCCCGCCGAGCCCCTAG
>NW_022900943.1:233772-269873 GCF_012274545.1 Fukomys damarensis
CTCCCGAGGGCCCACAGCTCTCCCCCTCTGCGCACTCTGCGCTGCAGCAGGCCTTGGGGCCGGGGGACCCTTTCTGCTCCTGGGCAGCTACGCTGCAAAGGACCCCCTGCCAGAAATGCCTGGACGGCAGAACCGACTTCAAATTGTCTTGGAAAAATGCCAATAACGTCGTCTATACCCAGAAGACGCAGGCCGCCTCTCTGCCCGCAGATGCTCCCGCAGATCTTCCACCTCTTCAGCGCCTAGGACAACCTTGCGGCTTGGGATGAGGTGGTCCGCGAGCAAGTGCTCCCTAGGCGAGCTCGGCTGCCAGACCACATGAAGCAGAAACTCGGGCTTCTCCGTCCTTGGGATTTGCTGTCCTGAAGCATTTCCAAGGAATCCTCTGCCCTCTGAAGAAAAGACTACAGCACCTGTACCTGCGAGGCCATCAGAGGGGGAAATCCAAAGACCTTTCTCCCTCCTTAGCACTTCTCAAGGAAAAGTCAGCAAGTAAACAAGCCCGAGCTCTGCTCCGGACTCTAACCCTCCATCAGTTTCCTAAGCCCAAAGGCAACCTCAACTCATGTTTTCGTTGCAGATGAATAATATCTGAAATCAAGTCGTGACATTATTTGAACAGTGCATTGTGTGTTATTCATTATGAATAAAAAATCCGATGTAGAAAGCAAGTGAATTGTTTTCTATAAATAGCGTTGCAACTTACAGCGTTTTGTATGTCACAATTCTTGAGAGGTATTTGAGGTTTCTGAAGTCTGATGTTTTTGTTCGAAAGACTCTTCTTTTGGACATTTTTAAAAGACCTTTGTCAGTTAAACTGATTTTTTAAAAACTGCCAATAATTAGAACACAGTGCGAATTTCCCTTTCCTTCACATGGAGTTCAGTGCAGGACTTCCTGATCAGGTCGGTGCTTGTTTGGCTTGCCTTCACACAGTGATTCCAGGACTTGAGTGCTGTCTATATTTTGGTATTGACATCTTCAACATGACTGCAAATGTGTCCGTGGTTGCAAAGAAGACAACTGTAGTGAATCACGAGGGAATGTTTTCATGGGCCTAGACGCTAAGCAAAAAACAAAACAAAAAAATCACTTCTGTCCATATTTAATTGATCCAAATGTATGGTCCAGATATGCCAAAAAAGCTAAAAGAAATTCTGTTTGTGACTTGTGGGAACAAAGGACAAGTTCTTTAAATGAAACTGTCCTTCACTGTACACTAGGCATACTAATTCTATTTTTTTCTTTTTATTGAGTTTATTGGTACAATCTAGGTATATAATACAGTTACATTCATTATTGGGATCCTGTACCTTTACATGA
Organism: Fukomys damarensis; assembly: GCF_012274545.1. Taxonomy (NCBI): domain Eukaryota; kingdom Metazoa; phylum Chordata; class Mammalia; order Rodentia; family Bathyergidae; genus Fukomys; species Fukomys damarensis. The sequence goes on from NW_022900943.1 coordinate 235,096, forward strand.
CGCGTCTTGATTCTCATTTTTTTCCCCTTTTTCCTGCCCTCCCTTCACCTCCTCCTCCCCTCCCCATTTACAAACACTTTATTTCCATTTTTTAATTTTCTCATATTTTTTTCCTCTCCCTTATTACCTTTCCCCCACTCTACCCACTTTCCCTACACCTTTAGCCCTTTTCTTCCTATTTCACATTATTAATTTTCTCATTAGGATCTTGTACTATTATAGTTTTTCACACCAGAGAAACTATTCAGTATTTACACATATGTGGCTTATTTATTTCACTTAAGAGTATATCCTCAATATATATCCATTTTCCTATGAATAACTCTAATTTCTCATTCTTTATGGCTGAGTAGTATTCCATTTTATAGAAAAACTACATCTTCTTTATCCAGTTTCCAACAGATGGGCAAATGAGAAGTTTCCAAGTTTTAGCTATTACAAACTGTGCCACTATAAACATGGGTGTGCATACATCACTGTGGTATGATTCTTTTAATTCTTTTGGAAAAATATCCAACAGAGGGATGGCTGGGTCAAATGGAACCTCTAGTCCCACCTCTTTGAGGTATCTCCATATGTCCTTTCTTTTCTAACTCTGCCTTATTTGTACAAAATAAAGAACAACAACAATAAACTGGAAATTTTTGGATAAACTAATCTAAAAACAGTAAGTAGAATGAATAGTTTAGAACTCTAGGATTCAGCAAAATATGACTTTGTAATTTGTGACTTTATGCTTAATTACAATGATCAGTTAAAGAAATCTCTGTATGAAAATTAAAAATAGGGAATCCTAAAATGATAAAACTAAAAAGGAAAGTAAAAGAAAAAATGCAATGATGTAAAATTAGAATCATCCTTAATTCTGAAGATGAAAATGGTCCATGAGCATATTTAAATTGCTTCTTGCTCTTGTAGTCTTATATTATCCTTTTTTTATTGTTTAGAGAATATTAGTTTCTGTAAGCTAAACCACATAGATAAGACCTTACATATTTAATGCAGTGTGTTACCCCTGTACAAATGGAAAAAAATTAACATTTCTAGACCAATATGGTTGTTAATTTCTGTACAATGGCAACTCAACACAGTAAACTGACCACTTGTGGTAGTCACTGGTCTATCAGCCTTAAACCATGTGAATTAAATTGAAATCAAGAAGCAGTCCAAAACATGTCTGCAGTGAATAAACTTTTCAATGTAGTATATTTACCATTTAGGATGAGGGCTCAGACAGAGCTAGGATGAGAGGAGTAGATAAGTAAAACAATTGAAGAAGGTTTCAAGTGAAGCCAGAGGACATAGAATGACCACACAATATTCAGGAAACTGTCGAATTCAAAAGGGATAGACAGAGTAGAAGTAGAAGGACAAGAATATATCCCCTTAACAGCAATAGGGGCTCACTTTCCCTTGAACCCGCTGATCCCTGTGTGAAGTAGAATGACAGAAGAAAAGAACATAAATAAAAGAGAAAAAATGATAAAAGAAGAAATCTGAGTTAGGACAGGAGCAGAAACAGAAAGGGAGATGAGGGATAATATGGTGGAGCAAGAGACTGAGTTGGGGAAAGAGGACAGAAAAAAGAAAGGACTTGCAGAGTGGAATGAGGAAAAGAAAGAAAAAAAGGATTTAAAGGGCCTCTTTCAAAGTATATCTCTGCTGTTATAATATACAACATGCGCAGCCATGTGCAGAACCAAGACCCCTGATCTCAGCTAGCTGATGGCAGAACCCCACAATGCAGACTGACCTCGGGCTGCAAGGCCAGATTGAGTTCCCTGCCCTCCTGAACAGTTGAACTCCACACCGTTCTACTACAGGTTTCCCATGCCCTTTCTTTAAAGATGTTCAAAGTCGGGAACTCAGAAAAATACTCTTCCTGACCACCTCGGCCTCCGCAGAGTGGGTCCAAAAACTGGCACAATCAGGAGGTCTGAAATTGCTGGGGGGAGGGGGGTTGGGGAAGTTGTGGGGGGTTCAGAGGTGCCCCAGCGGCTACCTTCCTGGCGCCTGAGCAATGGCATCTCCCGGCAGGAGAGGGCATGGCTATCCTTCCTGTGATGGTTCAGGGTGAGCAGGCCACTAATTCTATTTTTAATAGGAAAAATGGCCAATTTTATTTCAGCACTCACCTTATTAAAATAACTGATCTGCGAAGTCTAATTCTGCAATTTGCATGCAGGACATGTTTCATTTTTTTGCCTTCACAGAATCTTGAATATGGCTATAAGTATGGAGAGAAGGTCTTGGAACACAGAAAAATCAAAATTCTGTCCTTAACACTTGGGAAAAGAGGGAAAGCATGACAGTGTGACTTTATGCAGGTCCTTGAGGATCAGTGTCACAAAAGGAGAGAATGAGTATTTTATTTGTAACCAGTTCACTGTTTCTCACTGATATTCTAAGTAATAATGATAGAAATTTGATGAAAGTGCTCCTCAAATCAAATATCTGCTCTTTTTTCCTAAATACTTCACACAATCTTGCAATAAAACTTTCTTTGGAGAAGCTTAAAGAATTTGAAACTATCTTTTCATCTACTGTCCTCTCAATTCCTGTATATAGTATTTACTGGTATTATTTCTCTAGTATTTAATAATTATTTTTTTCTTTCATAAATATTGACTGGTATAATCCTACCACTCAGAGGCTGAGTTAGGTAGATTGGGCATTCAAATCCTAGTTGAGCAATTTTGAGTTTTAGTGAGCTAGTGTCTCAAAATAAAAAATAAACAATGGCCTGTGGATGTAACTCAGTTAAAAAGCCCAGTATCACAAGAAAGAAAAGAAAATCATGGCTGAGTTCCTGAATTGGTTAGGACTTGACTGAAGTAAATCAGTTTGATAAGATTTTTCTGTGTAGAGTTTTCACACAAATTCCTGAAGAAGTATTTTTAAAAGGAAATAGGTCAGCTCTTAAAGGCCACATCTCTGGTAGCTAAAAAAGCGAATATAGCCATATATAAAGAAGAATGTGGACATTTTCAGGCAAAACCATTGGTTTGTCAATCTGAAGTAGTACTATAATTATTATACCCCAAATTTTGAAAATCAAATGTAAATGGAACATACAATACCATATGAATCGATGTAGATAAAAGGTACCAAATGTTAATTTAGCAGTTGAGTGAGAAGACCCCAATCCTTCAAGGGATAATGCTACAGTTACCATATTAGTCAAGATTCAACTAAAAAAAAGAGTCAAAGCCACACTAGCTTCCTTTCTGTGCTTATTATTGCAAAACTATTTTCTGCCACTGGAAAAAAGCACATTTTCCCCCCAACTCATCCTCTTTAGTTTTGTCATGACATTGCTGGGTATTTGGGACCAAATTCTCAAAGTAAATCAGCATACAAACATGCCTGCCTACAACTAAGAGGCACCAAGTAGCTGACTAGGTAGGTGACAAGAGTATGTTTCATCTGAGTAACCCTCTTGTAATGTGCTGGACTCTTCTCATTTCTCCAGATCTCCTTCCATTTCCACACCACTAATCCATTCAGTGAGCCTTTCCAGATGAGAGCTCTGAGCCCCAGTTCCTTGGTTACATTTTATTTAGGTCCTTGATTTAATTTTGCTTTAGTTCATGCCTTAAGGCACATATCTAGGGTACATAAAGTGTTTAACAAATACTTTCAACTTTATGAAGACACATTTTCAAGAAGATAAAAACTAAAAAATACCTATGTCAGTAAAATGGACAAGGTTAGTGCCTAAGTAACCTGTCTGGCTTAAGCAAATCAGACTTTTCAGTGAGAGAGTAATGACAGCGGCAGAGAAAGAATTTGTTGTTCCACGGGAAGGAGTCTACTGACTAGAAAACACTGATCAGTCTACAGTCACCTCTGTTCTTATGGCCAGAAATATCCCCGGGGAGCAGGTAAGTGCTGAAGACTTAGAGTGGGATTTTCTCTCACATCATCGTGGCTCCACAGTTCATGAGCTCCCTGTGCTTTCACTTTTTCTGTTGTAAATGGAAAGAGTGGAACCTCTCAGTGCATGCCATAGTCACTGAAGTCCCCATTGGCTTAATGGGTCTGGGCACACAGCAGGTTTTCAATAGATATGAAAAGCTGTGACAATCATGGTGAACCTATGGCAATTGTGTTATTTGTTTTTCTCTTAACAAGAGATGTTAATGTATGAGTTATTTTTCTAAACTAAAACCTCAGTATTCAGGTTTAATTTCAGTGTTGGCCCTTTGTGATAAGTACATGGGTTTTGGATTGCAGTTCAGACACTTATCTCTAAAGGATTCGCCATCATTGAGCTGGGCTATTATTCATGGAGACTGTTTAAATACTAAGAACAGTGTCTGACTTACAATAAGCATTTTATACAATTTATGATTTATTCCTTTTATTAATATTATCTTTATCATTTCAGTATACTGCACTGGTGGAAGTGTCCTTTGAAATGATCATTTCCCAGTGGTGTAGCTGGAATTTGACTCGGGGCAGTCCTTCATTTTGCTGCCCTCCAACATATCTGAATATGCTAACCTATTTAAATAGAAAATGAAAATGATGTGTAGAAGGAATACAGATAATTTTATAGTTATTTATTTATTATAAATATGGTAATCTACAATATCACAAAGTAGAAAATTAAAATTTTATGTACTCTAATCTTTGCCCTGTTGCACTATAATCTCTTTTGGTAAACAACACTACCCAAAGAATGTGCCATCTGGAAACAGACCTACTTCCCACCCCACCCCACCTCACAGCTACCACTGACATTCCCTTTGCTTTCCCCTGATATGGCAAGAAGAATATTGGTCTTCTCAGTTTTTTTATCTACTAGGAGAGACCTTGATGGAATTAACACTTGCCCCTTACCCAAAGAGAATGCTGTGCTCTCACAAACTCACCTTTCTTGTGTATAGTATGATGATCTGGTTGTTGTGTCTTTCTTGTCTCTCTGTGATGAAAGAATGCAGTAAAGCTAGAAACAAGCTCTGGACTGGGGAATAATAATTTATCTTTGAGCCTTGGCCTGTTTGCTAACTTTATCTAATCCTTTTAACCATCTTGCTGTGCTCTGCACTAGATCTTATTCTCCACTTGCTGGGCAGAATGAACTAAGGTTTTGTTCATTTGTTTGTTTGTTTGTTTTAACTGTATGGTTCCATTTATTTGAACTGTTCAGATTTGGCAATTTCACAGAACCAGAAACTATTGCCAGTGGATGGAGGATGGTGCATGGTTTATGAGAAGAAGGGAGGAATTATTACTTAGTCCTTTTCTTTTTTTATTGAGGCGATGAAAATGCTCTGGAAGTAGACAGTGGTGATGGTTATGAAGTGCTAGGAGCATGCTAAAAACAACTGAACTTCATACTTAGAAATTCCTAAAATAGTGAGTCTTATGGCAATTATATCTCAATGAAAATATGTAAATGCTGTCACAAACATCACAATATAAAAATCTAGAGCCATCATGTTTCACTAGACACAATTTTGAGCTATAACAAACTACAATCATCTTTGAAGAATCTTTTTAATTAAGATATATCCACTAAAACATTGTCAATTCCAGGAAAACTTTTCAAAAATTTATATAATTGAAATTGCCCTTCTGAAATAAATGTTTGTATTTCTTTGAAAAAGTGAATTACAACTTCATATTTCCAAAGTTATTAATAAAATTATATTTAGGAAAGGTACTGCTAACTTATAGCATTAAGTGAAAACACTTCACCTTCTTTATAAAAGTGATTTAGAGAGCCATAAGAATGTTGTATAAAACTTTTTCTTTTGGAAACCCCCTATATTGTGAAATTACAAATGTTTGTATTTCTTTGAAAAAGTGAATTACAACTTCATATTTCCAAAGTTATTAATAAAATTATATTTAGGAAAGGTACTGCTAACTTATAGCATTAAGTGAAAACACTTCACCTTCTTTATAAAAGTGATTTAGAGAGCCATAAGAATGTTGTATAAAACTTTTTCTTTTGGAAACCCCCTATATTGTGAAATTACAATATATATATATATATATTAAGATTTGAACATAATATATACAAAGCAAAATTCACTGGCAAAGTTGAAAGCGTATTTTTATATATTCCACTACTACTGTCACAAAACTTTTAGATTACAGTTTCATGTTAGCCATTTTGTGACTAAAAAGGTATGTGATATTAATGTTCTGAACTGAAATGCCAAAAACATAGTTTATAAAATATTTTTCTCTGCTAATGTTACATGAAGGCATGAGTTACCAAATTATGAAGCTATATAATACAGTTTTAAATGATATTCAGAGACTTTTGTTTTCCATGTTTTTCAACTTCTTCAGTTTCAGATTCATTTCCAACTTCAGCTTTGTTTTCATCCTCTTCTTTCTCTCTTATTTCCTGAAAGAAAATGAGTTGAAACAGGAACATCCAAGGCAAGGCTTTATGGGGAGAAAGAGCTTCCAGGCTACCTTGAACAATGGCAAGAGTGAGACTAACTGGTGTGAGGTTTATATAGGGCAGTGTAATGGGGAGACTATCATGAGAGTTGAGAATTGGTCTGGTTGTTGGGCAGGGTGATTGGAAGCAGAGGATCATGAGGGTAGCAGGGTGGAGCAACAAGTTAGGTTTTGCTTCTCCAGAGGGGGTAGGTTTCACGTTTCCAAAGTGACTCATTTCTGTAAGCTGGAACCATTTTAGGAATGGGAGCCACTTTAGAATGTAGGACCATTGGTACCATTTTGTCTGGTAGAAAACTATCATTTCCCACCTCCTCTTCTATGTTCTTTCACATCTTCCTTGTCTTTTCCTTCTTCCTCTTTTCCATCTTTTTCTTTTTCCTTTCCATCTTCTTCTGCATTTCCATCTTCATTTTCCTGTCCATATCCCTCCTCTTTTTCATATTCTCTTCTCTATATACTTGCTCTTTTTCATCTTTATTCTTTTTTCCATTTTCCTTCTCTTTCCCTTTTCCATTTTCTCTTTAAACCTTTCTCTTTTTCATGTTTTCCCTCTTTTCCATCTTCTTTCCCTTTTCCACCTTCACACCCTTTGTCTCTTTTTTCATTTTGGTACTCCTCCTTTTCTCCATCTTTTCCTTTCTGGTTTCTATCTTTGTCCTCTTTTTCATCCTTTCTTATTTTCTTCTTCTCTTTCTCTTCTTTATGTTGATCTTTATTTTTCTGATCTTTTTTTGTCTTGTTTTCCTTCTGCTGTTACTGCTTCTCTTTTCTCCTCCCTCTTTCCCACTGTCATCAATTTTTTCCTCTTTTATTTCCTTAATTTCTTTTTTAAGAGCTGGTGCTTCTATAATTTTGGTTTCTCTCTTTTCAGCATTTTAATTGTTGTAGTCTTTAACAACTTCCTGTTTGATCTCAACTAGTGTTTTTGCATTTGCATCTATGTTTCTTTCTATCATATCATTTTTGGTCTTCATTTTATTAGACAATTTAGCTGATCTTCTCTTTGGCTCCTGCCTCGTGTCACCTTGATCTACAGCCTTTCTTTGGGGCATTGTTGCAACTCTCTATAGGACAGTTTAATAGTCAATGAAAAAAAGACAAAAGCAGTCTCTTCTCAATCTGAGAAGCAACTGAGTCTTTGAATGAACTAATTGCAGCAGGATCCATACTCTTCTCAAAAAGAAAGAGAGAGAGAAAGAAAGGAAGGAAGGAAGGAAGGAAGAAAGAAACAAAGCAACAAAGAAAGAAAGTTGAACTAAATTTTATTTGTTATTCATTTCCCCAGTAGGATATTTCTTTCAACTTTTTGTTTTGGTTTTTTTTTTTTAGTTTGGTATATTTTTTGTTTTCTATTTATCCCCAGTCACTGTAATACAAAAAGCAACAAGTTTTGCTTTCTGTGAAACACAAATGAGAAGGGATATCTGTTATATTGAATGCTACAAGAGCAAATTATGATACAAAAGTAAATCATTAAGTCCATTTACTTTTTTACATATAGTTCATATTATTGATATCAAAGCAAAAATAGTTTATTTGTAATAAGCAAATAGGATTAAAATACTTGAAGATTGTTTTAGATGTTTGAATATCAATATAGTTTTTAAAAGATCAATTTCTTCAAAAGCAATGTGACCTTTTCTCAAACATGTATTCTCTTAAGGGATGATACAGATCCCATATATGGGAAAATTAATTACTGGGGCTACGAATGTGGTTTGGGCTCCAAGAATTAAACACAAATTGTATTCAGTATTTAATTCTATTAAATTTATTGAACATATCAGTAATTATATTCAATTCTTAAAATGAAAAATGTTGACCACATCTGAAAGCGAGAGAAGCTGAGGGTTATTTTCCCATGTGAAATGAAATTTAAAATTTAAAATGAAATTTACACTAATTATTCAAGTTAAAAGTTATCAAAAATAATTTATATTTAAAGAAGCTTTTAGCAGTTTTGAAAGATTTCATTGCATTTATATACATTTTTATGAGTTTATAAATTTGTATGATTTTACTTATTAAATTTATATAATATATCACTATAAGTATATATAATTTATAAGAAGAAAATAATATGGAGATAAGTTATATTAAAATTAAAAAGAACATACTATTACAAAGTTATCAGTAACTTTTATTGTATTTTTAAATTTAATTTCATTAGTACATGTTTGCAATACTTGATATTTTTATTGCATGGAGTTAATGCATGTACATAGCACAGCTTAATTCTTTTTATCATCCTCTTGCCCTGGCTTGCCTCCCCTCCAGCAAACTCTTGATTACTTTCCATTTGTGAAGTATGTTATCTCCCTATTTGCTATTATCTATCTTTTAGTTTGCCCTTTATTTATAATTTTGGTTTCTCATATGAAAGAAATGATATTTAAACTTCAGTTTTTGGTTTGTTTCACTTAACATTAGGGTTTCATTATGGTTTCACATACTCCAAATACCACATTTCATTTATTCATTCAACATAGAGGCTGTTTTCAAAACCTGATTATCACTAATGTGCTGTTATATAGATTATAAATTTAACTTTCAGCTTAAAATTTTTGTTTAGTTATTCCTCAAACTGTAAATAAATAAAATACTCTCACATCCTTTTTTTATATGTGTAGCAAAGACACAAATTCAGATCATAAGTATATTATTCTATCTCGATGCCACTGAGTTTTAATCAGGAATTCATTTAGGAAAACATATCTATCAAAGGTCTGGTAGCATGGGGAGTAGATGTAATGATGAAAGCAAAGTGGATGAGAAACCTTACTGAAACCCCATTAGAGAAGGGAAAAGAAAAACAGAAGTAGAAAACAAAGGGAGGGCATTCAGAAAATGAAGCTTCTGTGTTCTCTATTTAAGTCGTCTGAACAAATCGAGGTCCTCAGAGAACCCAGAGGCAGAGGTTCAAGATCACACACCCACCTCAGGCAGCCCAGCAGCATCAGCAGAATCCCCAATGGCCTGGCCATTTTCTGTACTGGTGGCCCTGGTGGCGCTTACCATCATGTCATCGTGCTCTCTGGGCTGTGACCTGCCTCAAACCCACAGCCAGGGAAATGAGAGGGCCTTGACACTACTGCAACAAATGAGGAGAATCTCCACTTTCTCCTGCCTGAAGGACAGAGAGGACTTTGGCTTCCCCCGCCAGGAGTTCGATGGCAAACGGATCCAGAAGGCTCGGGCCATCTCTGTCCTCCATGAGATGACAAGCCAGACCTTCCGCCTCTTCAGCACAGAGGATTCATCTGCTGCCTGGAACAATAACCTGCTGGACACCTTCTGCACTGGCCTCCACCAGCAGCTGAGTGATCTGGAGGCCTGCCTGACCCAGGAGGTGGGGCTGGAAGAGGTGCCGGTCCTGCATGAGGACTCCAGACTGGCTTTGAGGAGATACTTCCACAGGATCACTCTCTACCTGAAGGAGAAGCAATACAGCCTTTGTGCCTGGGAAGTTGTCAGAGCAGAAATCATGAGGTCCTTCTTGTCATCAGGAATACTTGCAAGAAAGGTGAAAGACTAAGGAATGAGTCCTGGTCTAACTTGCAAAAGGTTCTCATTGACTGTATCACACTTTTAATTTCTGCCACTTCAAAGACTCTCCTTTCTATCCTATTCATAAAACGTTCTGATTGTCTGATATTTTCAGAAATACCAAGTAACACTGTGTTTATCTTTACATGGAATTGCCCTTCCAGCTAACCTTGTAAAGATACAAGCATCTATTTATTTGTCTACTTTAATATTCATTTATTTAACTATTTACAGGATTTATTTTATGTTTCTACACACAATATTATGTACACTTCTAAACTGGAGTTAATGTAATAAAATATGTTCTTTATATTTTACTCAATTTGCCCATTTTTCTTTATTCACTAAATTTGTATTGTATGAAAACTTGTAAGATGTATTTAATCTTTAAAAGGTACTCATAAACCTCAGTGTGCAACCTTATAAAGATATGGAAGACGGAATCCATTTACCCTTCATCAAACTCAAACTGAAAGGAACTACTGACTACCTTCTAGGCTGGAATGTAAGCTCAGTTCATGAATGCTCATGGAGCTCATGTGAGGCTCTGAGTTCCATTGACATCACTTCTGAAAACAAAAAATAAAATCGTATCTCACTGATTTTGTAGATAAAAAAAAACTAAAAGGAACAATCATAGTTAATATCTGTTATATGGACTGCTGCAAAGAGAAAAAGGAAAAACCATTAAAATTTTCTCAGGAATATGAGTGTTGACATATGTTAAGGCATAAAATGACAAACGTAGACTTCTACATCAAATGTCCACTGTTCCTCACATACATGACTTTACAATGCATAAAATGGAAGTTCTGTGTGGTCACTGAAATACCAGCAGTGGAGCTGCTCATGTGACAAAAGGCTAGAGGGAGAAAAAAAAGACTTACACTGGATGTTGGGGCCATTCGTCTTTAAAGGGAGCAAGAGAAGAGTCACAAAGAAAAGTAAAAGAGCCTCATAGTACAAAGATAACCAGAGGGAATGGATAAAAGTGGTTTAAAGGAAATAAGTCTGCTTAGGGGAGGAATTTTTGAAGTCACATAAAGTGTAGCTTGAAACTGCCCGCAACATTCTGTCCCTTCACCTAACACCCCATTCACCCACAGCTGCTTTCTGTCCATGTGTACCCTGGTTTAGAGGTTTCTGCATCCTGGTATCACTAATAGGAAGGAGTCAGCACCAGGCACAAACTCTCCTCTGCTGCAAATACTCAAATGGCTGCTCAGAAACAGGATGAGGTTGAAGGAGTCAACTGGAGGTCATGGACAGAGGATAAAGATAATTAAAGTGTCCACCAGAATAACAACAGGGTCTCAAGAAACAGTTCCTATAAATTGAGCTACTTTTTCTTTCAAACCATAAGACCCAAATTCTAGATTTAGAATCCTTTGGATTCTTTTCCATAGGAAGGAAATGACTGAAGTGGATGTGGAGAGCAAAGAGATCTCCTAGAGGGTTGCAGACAAGAACAGTGTCCTCAACATGGATGACACCGAAGGCTTCTCACCCTAAATACTGTTGCAGAGGTCGAGGGTTACTCCAGTGTAGAGCAATGAGTCATAAAGCACAGGACAGATTATTCATGAAGATAGCACAATCCCAAGTCATCTTAGATCATGGTCAGATGTAAGCTTCTTTGAAAATCAACAGTACAAAAGCAACAGGGACATGGACAAGGTCTGAGTATGTTAACCTGAGGCTCTTGAAGAAAAGCCTTTCTAGGAGGACACATCAGTAATGTGCATATTGGAAGGTCACAATTTCTAAAGGGAAAAACCTTTGTGAATTTTTTTCTTAGTTGATTAAAGAGATGATTTTTAAAGATCAGTTCTCTTCCTTTCCTTGCAGTCTGTGCATTTTGCAATGTTTAGGTATTCTTAAAACTTGGGAACTTTCCTGAAGATTAGGGCCCACAAAACACACCTGCATCAATAAGAAATTAGAACTCATTACCATTAATTGGATAGTTAAAAAGCTATTCTATCTCAGAATGAAAGTTCATCAAAATGATGGTGATGGTTCATTAAAAAGGAGTCAAAACGAAAAGCTCATTTCTTATCTTGGAAAGAAACTTCAAGAGAGCCCACCAAAGAACCATCATGAAACCCACTTGCTGCAGTTCCACAGAAAGCAAGCACTTCCAGCTCTGAAGGTGCTGGAGCAGCATCTCAATGTCCCAGATAGTCTTTGAGGCACTGGACCAAGCTGTGTTGCCTGTGCACAACCTTTTCTCATGTTGACTGAGTTGATTCCAGACCAGTGGAGAAGCTCCATGTGACTCTGTGGGTCTTTTGTGCTTGTGCATATGGGTAGCTTTTCCAATATCTCAGCAAATACTTGGCTTTTATTTCATGTTTGCCAAACTAAAATGCCATCTTTTAAAGCTTAAGAGATACACAGAACATAAAGGCCAAGCTGATGTGTAAATCTTTTTTTTTTTCTTTTTTTTTGGTACCAAGGATCAAACTCAGTACCTTGTGTTTGAGAAGCAGGTGGTGGAACCACTGAGCTAAATCCCAGCCCTACAAATCATCCTTTTCAGTAGTGCATTTTGTAGTTCATAATGATTATATTTATTGTGGGTGCATGTACATGACAAGTGTTTATTCTATTTATGTCTCTTGCCATTCCTCTTTCCCCTTATTGTTTATTTATATCTCTCTTCCCTCCACTTGAAGACCCCTTCTAACTTGCAAAAGATCTATATCTATTTCTTATTATCTATCTTTTGCATGACTCTTTATTTATACTTTGGGTTTGTCATACAGTAGAAATCATAGAGTATTTAAATGTGTCTGATATCATTCAGTATTATGGATTCAAGGTGTATCCATTTTCCCAAAATAACTCAAATTTATCCTTCATAGCACAGTAGTACTCTCTTATGTATAAATATGACATTTTCTTTATCCATCATCTTTTGTGGAAAAATAAGCTACTTCCAAGATTTAGCTTCATGAATTGTGCTGCCATAAACTTGGGTATACATGCTGAACTTACATATGATATCTTTTATCTCTTTTGGGAAGATAGCTGGTAGGAGAATAGATGCATGGAATGAAATTTCCATTTTAGTTTTTGAGGAATTTCCATACTGATTTTCATCGTAGTTCTACCAGTGTATATTGCTATCAAAAATGCAGAAGCAATCTTTGTGCAGTGGCAATATCATAGCCAATGAGGTTTATCCAAAGTGTGATTATTGCTAATTGAAAAATGCAGAAGTGTTCGTTTTTCCACACGGCTTCATCAACATGTTATTGTTTTAATTCTTGAAGATAGCCACTCTTTCTGAAAAGGAATCTCTGTGTTGGTTTAATTTGCATTCCCATAACAACTATTGATGTTGAACTTTTTCTTTTCTTTGTTTCTTTTTCTTTTTGTTGGCACTTGAGGTCGAACTCAGGTCCTTGTGCTTACAAGGCAGGCAGTTGAACCGCTGAGCTAAATCTCCGGACTGATGTTGAACTTTTTGATGTATTTATTGGTCATTTTGACTTCCTCTTCTGAGAAAAATCTAATCTTATCAGTTGCCCATTTTTTGAATGGGTCTTGCATTTTGAGGGGTTTGATTTTTTGAGTTCTTCTTATATTCTTAATATTAATTCTCTATCTGAGGTGTAGCTGGCAAATTATTTTTTCCTGTTGTGGATGTTGTCTCTTCATTTTGGTGGGGGTATTTTTTTCTTCATTTTTATTAGTTACTTCCTTTGCTGAGCAAAAACTTCTTAAGTTGACCTAATCACATTTTTATTCTTAATATTATTGTTTGTGCAATTATATGTCTGTTCAGAAAGTCTTTGTCTACACCTGTCTTTAAGAATTTTATTTTTTCTCCCAGCATAAGTGTTTCTGTTTTAATATTTAGATTTTTTCATCAACTTTGATTTAGTTTAGCACAGAGTGAGAAATGGGGCTAGCTTCAATATTCGCCATGTGGATAGCAGTTTTCTCAGTACCACTGAAGAAGAGGATGTCTTTCTTCCATCATACTCTCTTGGCTCCTTTGTCAAAGATCAGGAGGCAGAATGTGTTTGGGCTTGTTTCTGCAACTCTTTGCCATATCTTTTACTATGCCATTTCTATGCCATTTTTTAACCACTGTAGCTTTGTAACATAACTTGAAATCTGGGATTGTGATGCCTCCTGCTTTGTTCTTGTTGTCCAGAACTGATTTGCCATTTTGGATCTCTTTTGGATCCATATGAATTTTAGCACTGTTTTTTCTAGTTCTGTGAGTACTGTTGGTGGTATTTTGATGGGGATTGCATTAAACCTATATTTCAATTATGAAAGTATGGCCATTTTGACAACATTGATTTTGCCTAGCCAGGAACAGGTGATGTCTCTCAAATTTCTGATGATCTTTCTTTGATCTACTTTGTCAGAGCTCTATAGTTTTTATTGCAGAGGTTTTTCACTTCCTTGATAAGACTAATTCCTAAGTATTTAATTTCTCTTGATGCTATTCTGAATGACATTATTTTCAATAATTCCTTTCTCAGTGTGTTCATAATTGGTGTACAGGAATGACATTGATTTTTGTATAGTGATTTTCTATCCTGCTACACTGCTGAATTTGATTATTAATTTTAAGAGTCTTTCAGTGGAATTTTTGGGGACTGCTATTTAGTGGATCATGTCTTTTGCAAATAATGACAATATGAATTCTCCCTTCCTTGCACATATTACTTTTATTCTCTTTCTTGATCGCTCTGGCCATTTTGAGTTCTACATTGAAGAAGAACAATGATAGTAAATACCCTTGTCTTATTCCTAATTTTAAAGAAAGAGCTTTCAACTTTTCCCCATTTAATATGATGTTGCCTTGGAGTTTGTCACAAACGGCTTTCTAACAGCTTGAGGTTGGGTCATTCTATAACCATTTTCTTCACAGTTTTTTTTTTTTTTAGTATGAATAAATGTTGTATTTCCTCAAAAGTTTGTTGCACATCCATTGATATAATCATGTGGTGTTTTTTTTTTCCTTGAGTCTGTTTATGTGATCTATTACACTTACTGATTTGTATACATTGAGTATGCAATCTTTGTTGTGAAAGTTACATGGTCATGATGATATATTATCTTTTTGTTGATTAGTTGCATCCTGTTTGCCACTATCTTGTTGAGGATATTTCTTCCTATGTTCCTTAATGAGATTGCCCATAGTTTTCTTTTTAAATTAGGTTTTTGTCTGGCTTCCGGCATCAAAGTTAATGTTAGCTTCCATAAATGAGTTTGTACTCTATTCTTTTGTAGGTTTTTTGTTTTGTTGTTTTTATTGTTGCTGTTGTTGTTTTGGTTGTTTTATTTGTGGGTTTTTTTGTTTTTTTTCACCAAGGATCAAACTCAGGACCTTCTGTTTTCAAGGCAGACAGCAGAATCACCAAGCTAAATCCTCGGCTATAAATGAGTTTGGGAGTACTCCTTCCCTTTCACTTTCATTGATGATTTTGAGAAGAACTGGTGTTATATCCTTTCTGAAGACATTTTGTAAAATTCAGTGGTAAATCTGTTAAAGGCCTGTACTATTTTTAGTTGGTAGAGTTTTTATTACTGCCTCCACTTTATTGTCTATTGGATTGTTCGGAGTACTTATGTACTCTTGGTTCAGCTTAGTAATTCATGTGTGTTGAGGAATCTGCCCATTTCTTCAATATTTTCCAATTTGTTGAAGCACAATTTTTCATAGTTGTTATTAATGATCTTCTGGATTTCAGCATTATCTGTTGTGATTTTGACTTTGTCATTTCTAAGGGCAATGATATGCGTCTTTTGTTTCCTTCTCTGGGTAAGTTTAGCTAAAGGTTTGTCTATTTAGTTCATTCTTTCAAAGAACCAGATCTTCATTGATTCTTTGCATTAGTTTTCATCTTGATTTTGTTAATTTGTGCTCCAATCTTTATGTTTACCTTCCTTGAACCCAGTTTAGTTTGGACTGTTGTTATTCTTATTAGTTCATTTAAGTTTGCTTAGCTTTTCTAATATGAGCATCTACAGCAATAATTTTTCCTCTTAGGATTGCTTCATTGTGTCCTATAGTTTCTGCTATTGCCCAGGCATTATCATTTGATTTTAGGAACTGTTTTAATTCTTGATTTCTTCTGTGAACTACTGAGTACTCAGGATTGTATATTTGAAGTCCAGGTGTTTGAAAATTTTCTGTGGTTTCTTTTGCCATTAATTTCTTATTTCAAAGACTATACCATATGATATCATGTGATGATTTTAATTCTTTTCCACTGAAGAAGACTTTATTGACTAGTATGTGGTTTATTCTGAAGAAAGTGCCACTGAGCTCCTGAAAAGATTGTGTGTTCTGTTGTTGTTGGGTGGAACATACTGTACTGTTTAAATCCACTTGTTCAAAGTTCACTTCTGGTACTTAAAAACATTTTTTGTCTAGTTGATCTGTATATTTGTGACAGTGGCATAGTGAAGTCCTCCACTATGATACTCTTGATACTTGTCTCATCTTTTATGACCAGGAGTGTTTCATGAAGTTCAGTGCAATGACGTTGTGCTTTCACATATGTCTACAACTGTTATCTCTTCCAATTTAATTTTTCCATTAACTAATATATAATGTCCTTCTTTTCCCCTTCTGATCAGTTTTAGCTTGAAGTTTCACTGTCTGACAATAAAATTGTTAACTCTGCTAGCTTTGGGGGTCATGGTGAATGGAATATTATTTTCCATCCTTTGATTTTTATTCTATGAATTTATTTTTTAATTAGATGCATCTCAACAGACCATTTCCTTGTGGGTTTTGATCCAGCCCACCAATTGTACCTTTTAATTGGAGATGAAATCTGAGGTAATTTACATTAAGAATCATCATGGAAAGCTATTAACTTATTCCAGTGATGTCATACCCTTTGTTGCTCACTTCTTTATTTTCCTTCTTTGTTTAACTACTTACTCTGTTCGATGTATTCATTTCACCTGACTTTTTAACTCTCTTGGCTTCACTGCCTCCATCTAGGATATTCTAGACTAGTTTGGGAGTGCTGATTTGGTATTCATGTATCTCATAAGGTGTTCGTTGTAGTGGAACATTCTCATTTCTCCATCAATTTTGAAGGATAAATTTGCAGGATATATTAGCATGGATTGGAAGATTTCTATTTTAGGGCTGGGAACACTTCACTACGCCCTCTCCTGGATCTTGAAGTATGTTTTGATAAATGTGCCATAATACTAATGGGTTTTCTTTTAAAACTGATTATTTTGCTTTTCTGACAGCCTTTAAGATTTGTCTTTTCATTGGACATATGGGATTTTGAATGATTTCTCTTGCAGAGCTTCTTCATTGTATTTATTTGGCATTCAGTAAGCCCCACTGTATTTTGTGTTCTTTCCCAATACTTAGAAAGATTTTGATATACTTTCTGTAAACAGATTTTTCTTTAATTCCATGTGTGAGGTCTTCTAATTTCTAACTCAAATTAGCCATAAGTTAGTCTTCTTAGCATCATATAGTAGAGCAAAGGGAGTGTGTTGTTGACATGAGGATCTCCTTGGTTAGGTTCTGTTTTGCAGTGACATGTTCTTGGCTTTATTTGTCCACTGTTATTATTCACATCAACCTATTCGATTGAATTGGTTTAGACTCTGTCACTGGATTATAAGGAGAAAATTTCTACTGCTTTTTAAGAGCATCAACAGATTCAAGCATACATTAATTATAAATACTAAAACTTATTTTGATAATTTCGCCCTTTGTCAATACCCCTTGCAGATTACATGCTACTGCTATCTGTGGCTTATCTGAGATACGGATTGTAGGGGGGATGGGCAGAGAAAAGGGAAAAGAAAAAGGAGTATGTCAATGGGAGGAGAGGGAGTTAAGAAATATCAATAGGTTCAAATAGGAAGTTGACCCTGTTGGAATTATTTTTATAGTTAAGGTAAAGGGCTAGCATTGAGGAGGCTTGAGAGAGTATGTAGACAGATTGAGGTATTCAGATGGATGGAAGTGTATTTAGAAATTGAGGGAAGCTGTGTCAGAGCCTGTTGACTTATTTGTAGACAGTATTGTTTGGATACTCTATGCCCAATTTTGCTAAGAGTACCCTTACATGAACTCGAATGGTGCTGCTTCAGTTACAGTAACAATAGTTCTTATTCTCTAATATAGTTGTACAGGCCCCTGTTATATAAATGACCTAACATAGGTGGAAAGGAGGAGGAGGAAGATAAGGAAGTGAGATAATGAGGAAGTAGAGAATAAATGATAAGGAGCAAAAAAAGTCAAAAACAGGAGAGAACAAACATGGGCAGGGAGCAGGTCAAAGAGGAAAACCTTGAAATTTAAACTATAAAAATCAAACAATACCAATAAAGAAGCAATAACCAGAAGAATAGAAAAAGAAAAAAGAAACTAAGATGACCAAATCCATCTACAAAGCAAGGATGCAATAACTACAGCAACCAAAATAAAAAGTGAAAGAAGAACGAAAACCTCCACAGAGTCCTTAGACCCTTGATCCAGAAATTTCACACAGCTCTCTGTCGGTGTCACAGGCCCAAAGCCATGAGGGCTGTAGATCCCTCTGAACATGTGTCCTGGTTGCAGGCTGTGCTCCCAGAATTTCCCCCTGCCAGACTCCATGGATCCTATTACCTTAATTGACTAGGGTGGAGGGGGTTAAATATCACAGAACTCTCTCTATTCCTTCAAAGAGATTTCCTTTCCCAATATATGTCCCAAGATCCACCAACCAGAAAACTGTTCACCATCTCTCTACCCACAGTATCCTCCTGTTTCAGCCCTCCCACAGAGTCTACTCTCACTCCAAGGCTAGGCTGAGAGCCCCACGTTGCCAGTGCAAGTCAGTGAAAGGGCCTTCACATCATCTTAGACCTGTTCAGTGTTTGAATAAATCATGAGAGGGTGCCCAGTCAACACTTGTTATGCTGAGTCACTTTCTGAATTGGATGCCAGTGACATTTCTCTCACGGATCTCCCAGGCCTGACTCTGCTCTCTGTATTTCTTGCAGGACAGGTTTGCCCTTCTTAACAATGAGCAAGTGCTGAGGACTCCACTTTGGAGCCTGCCAGCAATTGTGGGTAAGATTCTCAATGATCCATGTACAGAATTCTACTTGTATGTGGGAATAATGAGAGACTTGTTCTGGGGGGGCGTGTGTGTGTGTGGGTGTGGGTGCACACACGCACGCCTGTGTGTTACCAGAGATCGAACTCAGGAACTTGTGCTACATCCCTGGCCCTGTGGTGTTGTTCTTGATGGATTATCCTTCTCTCTCCCCAGTACTGCCACCTGCCAGTGCTGGTGTGCTATACTTATAAGACACAAATGTATCATACCAGTTAACAATGCTGAAGTGCTATTAATTAATAGTAGAAATCCACCTACTGTCAGTGGGTGACAATTTTTTCTGCCCCACTCTGCTTTTGTGATTTAATAATGCTTAATACTTCCCAAAATGGTCTAAATATTGTATGCAATCCCAATTCAATCCAGGCTTGTAGAATGGAAAGACTCGTCCCAAAATTCCAATAAAATTAAAAGGGTCTCTGGATAGGCAAAACAATCTGAAAAAATAAGAACAAACACAGTCAGTTTATTCTTCTTAATTTGAAAACATGCTACAAAACACAGTAATCAGAACACTAGAGTACATATATAAAATAATGTAACAGAATTTACACTCCACTCATAAGCTGATCCATCCTTGGTCATTTGATTTTAAACAGCATTTAAGAGGGAAAGAAAAATCTCTCAACAAATACTGCTGAGACATTTGGATATTCGTGTGCCAAATAATGAAGTTGGAACAAAAACTCACATCTCATAAAAAATATTCAAAAGAATCAAATACTCAAAAGTAAATGCTAAATCTATAAGGCTTAAAACACAAAAATATTTTTTTTAACTTTGGATTCATCATGGATCCTTTCATATGACATCAAAACCATGACCAACAAAGGAAAAAAATACATAAATTGGACTTCATCAAAATTAAATACTTGCTATCAAGAAAGTGAAAACTCAACCTATAGAAGATATAAAATATGTATAAATCATAGATCTAATAAGGGTCTAGTATCCAAAACATTTATAGAACTGTTAAAACTTAGTAATCAACAGAAAGGCATTTTCCCAAAACAGATAAATAAATGGAAAAATAGGACAATAAGAATTTGAAACATTTAACATCATTAGTTACTGGGGAAATGTAAATCAAACTCAAAAAGAAATGTAACCTCACTAAGAAAGCTGGATTTTAAAAAATGGAAATAGTAAGTGTTGAAAATATGGAGAAATTGGAGGATTCACACATTTCTGGCAAGTTACTGGGCTAACGACTAAAGGATACAAATTTCAGGCTTCTGGAAAAGAACGAAAACATCAGTTACAGATCAGAATGGTAAGTTTCTGAAAGCACATACCGTGTTTGCAAAAAAGGTATAAGCTCAGAGCAGGGAGTGAAATGGACAGATATTTGCATACAATCAGCACTTCAGAAATGAGGGAAAAATGCAAAGGACATTGAAAGAATTAGTCAATGAAAGAAGGGATAGACGTGTGCAGACAATTGGAAAAGCAAGAGCTAAATCAAAGACTGCAAAATTTGAATTTTACAAAAATAAAAAATTAGTAAAAAAATAAAGGCTGAGAATAAAATAAAAAATATCTTCCTTCAGGATGGTTAAAAATAACAGTTGGAAAAGTAGTCTAGGCCTTGAGTGTTCCTACAAGGAACCAAGGACTAGGATGCTTTTTTTTTTTTTGGTCTCATTCAGTATATTGGTATTTTTGGGATCTTGTACTTTTTCTTTTTTTAACCAGGGATCAAACTCTGGTACTTGCTTTTGGGAGGCAGGCAGCAGAACCACTGAGCCAAATCCCTGGCCCAGGAACTTGTACCTTACTATGATGTATCTTGTTCTTATATTTTCCCCATACTCCTCCCCTCCCATCACCCACCTCGACCCTTCCCTATTTACAAAGATTTTGTTTTCATTTTTTCATATTTTTTCTTTTCCCTTCTTTCCTTTTCCCTACTCCTCTAGCTTATTTCTTCCTATTTGAAATTATCAATTATATAATTTGAACCTTATTTGCACTTTTGCTTTTTCACACCAGAAAACATATTCAGTATTTACACCTGTGTGTTCTATGTATTTCACTTAACAATACAGCAGAAATAGGCAAAGGATGGTATTTTTTGATGTCTTAACACAAGAAAGGGAAGTAGGCTGCCTGTGGCCAACTTCCTTACCTGTAAAGCTTAAAATGGTTACAGTACTAACACATAAAACTATGGCGATGATGAATTGCTTTAATTTACATAATGTTCTCAGGATGGTAAATGCACCTTGTGTGTTAGCCTTTCTGTTTCAACCTGCCTACAAGATTATTCTTTAAAGATCTAGGTGTGTGAGCAGGAAAATTGAGGCCATTCCAAGACAACAGGCCAGGGAACTTGCTAGTGTCAGCTTGACTGCTCACAAGGAAGAGGCAGAAATAGTCACTGACAGGATTATTACAACATGCAGATTGCAAGAAATATTGAGCGTTGTAGGGAGAACAATTGCTGCTTGGTACACACACCAGCTGACTACAGGGCATATCTTATTTCACCTGCTTTCTGTTTCTGTGTTTATGGAGTTAAAGATCTTCCTTAGGATAACCAGAAACACCCCCTGCTCTGTGAAGATAAGATGCACGCCTCTCAGCCAGGCTGCCAGACCAGAGGAGAAAGAGGAATCCTACCCGCTTTACAAACCCTGTTACATTTAGTTTCCTTTTCTATCTTTCTTTTTTCTTTTTCTTTTTCTTTTTTGGGGATTGAACTCGGTCCTTGCCCTCCTTTCCTTTTCATTGCTTACATCATCCTCATTGCTATTTTTGCACTACCCAGTTCATGATGCAATCCCTGATGATGAAGTAAAACTAAATTTAGTTGTTTTCACAATGTACAGAGCTATGCACAGGGCTGTTTCACTTTACAGAGCCAGAAACTGCTTCAAAAACTGGACGCTCAGGAAAACAGGTAATAAGACAGGCGCATGTGTCAGGAGAGGGGCTAGAGATGATTCTTATTCAGCTCTACCTATTCAGAGTTCTCCAGAGAGACAGAAACATGAAAATAGAGAGATGGCTGGATGGACAGACAAGAGAGGATGTAGAAAGGAAACTGGGTCTCATGACTCAGGTGAATGAGAAACTGCACAACACGTAGGAGGCCATCTGCAAGCTAGAGCCCCTCAGGTGCTAGTAGCATGGCTCATTCCACATCTGGATGTGTTGAAGCCAGAGAAACTGAAGACCCACTTCTAAGTCTGAATCCAGACCCAGGAATGCAACCAGTGGTAAAAGTCTTGGTGTCCAAAGGGCCAGAACACCCTGTTCTGCTGCCCAGTGGTGATAAAAGATGTATGTCCTAGCTACAGGGGGGAGGAAAAATTGCCCTTTCTTTGCCTTTTTTTTGTTTTATCTGGGCCTGCAGATGAGGGGATGTGCCAGCCAATGTTCATCCTCCCTCCTCAGTTTCCCCTGAAAACACTGCCACAGACATCCAGAAATAACACTTCTACTATTTCTCTAGGTATTCCTCCATCCAGAATTTCCATCACAACACCTTTGTGTGATGGTGAAATTAAATTAATCTGGCAGAGAACTGCCTGGTATCCCAAAGGAAAAGTAAACCAGGCTCAAGCCACACTAGCCCCTGTATCTGAAAGGGTCAGTTTGGGGGTCCAACAGCCAGGGTCCCGAAACACAGTGAAAGATATTGGGTGGGCATCAACCCAAGGGTGGGAGCATTCCAGCCAAGGCAGAGTACAGACTGGAGGACCCCTGGCTGCCTTTATATAGAGAGGGAAAAGCAGAAGCATCTTTTCCTCACCAGTTACAGGGCTGACGGCTAACACTCCTATAATGAAAGACAAACCCACAAGGGAAAAGCCTAACAAATGTATTGAACAAAAGTTTACAAGATGTGGTAGCCTTCAGAAGTGAGGACAGAAAGACCTGGGGAAAACTATGCCTCTGTATAGGATTGATGAAGAGCGAGCAGTCCCGTGGTAATGTCACTGGACGAAAGGGGGTCTGACCTAATGGTGCTAAATGAGGGAAAACTCAGTACCGTCTGCTGAAATTCTTCTTTGGGTCACTGTGCTTTCATTCCTTTCTCCAGGCATAGGGCAGGACTTCTGTCACATGGGTATGGCCTACTTTTAGTGGAGGAAGGCCAGAGAAATCTTTTATGGCCAGCGCACACAGCAAAGAGGATGATTTTATGACTTCTGATGTTTTCTCGATTTCTGCAATGTCGCATTTTGAGACAGTAAACCTTCACCTCCACAGTAAGACGAGTCAGGCAGAGCCCCCAGCAAACCTGGCTGTTAGCACCGGGGTCCTATTGTGACCAGAAAGGAAACTGAACTGAAAGTAGAGACCACAGTGGTGGCAAAAGGCAGGTAGACTTTCTTTTACTAGGGACCCGGTAAAGTATTGTATGGGCCATTAAAAGTGCAGTGTGTATCCTTTCATTTCCTCCAGCCTCAGAGCCAGGAGCATCATTAAAGCCATGAAAATAACTGGGGTCACCACAGAGGGACAAAGCAGAAGCAAAGTCCGTGCTCTTACCTGCTGTGACAACTGGATTTCTGTTTTCTCTCAGGCATTCGGGAACCTAAAAGCTGCTTTTGTTAATAAATAGTGACTTTGTATTTGGGACTAAACAACTTGCCATTTCTACCTTCATTCTGTACCATAAAAGTTTGAGTCAGACCCATGTTTACCTCTGCACATAGGCATGTTCATAATTGAAGAAGCATCTGTCTAAAACGTAGCAATAGAAGGTTTATTAACCCTAAGTTTAACTAATCTTTTCTCTAGTTGCACACTGAGGACACAATGATAAGAGATTCGTAGGGAGATTCAACTACCATCGTTTAGCCACTGGAATGGGTACCTAGAAGTCTCCAGTCATTGCTGTCAACCTGCACTTGCCTTGGAGCGGTAGGCTGAGACTCCCTTCCACCCCCAAGCAGGAGCAATCCTCTCACAGGAAACTGACTTCCCTGCAGACACACCACCTTTGCCGGAGCTGAAAAACCAGAACTGAGATGACGACCAACATGCCCTAGCCACCTCGGCAGTCCCATGCAAACTGGCCTCTTTCCTTTGTTAAGGGGTGGGCTGGTCTTCCTCTGAGCTGTGTCTCCTTCCTCTCTTCTCCTCAAACTGAAGCCCCTCCCATCTTCTTGCTCTTCTCCACAAGATCTATTGCCTGTAAATTCATGCTGTTGTTTCAATTTTACTTTACGTTATTATTATGGAAGCGAGGACCCACACTAGACAGTGACAGGACAAATCAATAGAAGGCCTGAGACAAGACAACCAGGATGTGGGCAAGGATGAGGGACAGGTTTTGAAATCAGGGGCACGTGGGTCATGGTGCATGCTCTGCCTCTTCACAGTTGAAGGCAGACTCTCTCCCTGACCATCTGTTGATTTGTGTTGCTACAGAGAAACCCCAGCCTGTGCAGAAGGAGCAGAAGTAAGAGTGAGTGAGGCAGCAGGTGGGAAATAGGAAGTCAGACTCTTCCCTCCCAGTAAACGTGTTTTCCCTCGTGGTTCCCAAGTATCACAGGAACTCTCTACAGCTGAGCGACACTTTCCATGTCATTAGCACTTTTTAAAATCCATTAATATATTGGTACATTTTAGCTATGCAATGTGATGGCATTCATCATTGGGAATTTGTACCTTTACATGTTATATCTTGGTTATTTTTCCCCATTAAGACTTCTGATGAAGTTGCCACTCACTTTAGTAGTGGGAAAGGTATTGTCTTCCAACCAAGCTCTTTGTACTTTTCTGTGTCCTTCTTACCTCCCATCCTCATCTTTTTTTTTTTTTCTTTCGATGGATTTTTACTCCAAGTATAATCAGAAGCTTTCACACAGTCAGTCTCTCTGACCAGAAATGTACCACATTTGTTTTTACTATGATTTAAGTAGGACAACAAATTTTTAAAAAGAGAAATATTGTAAGCCCATAATACTCATCCCCAAGTAAGCATTAAAATGTGCACTTGTAATTGTTATCAATCAACAGCAGCAATTCACAAATGCCGTGGTTCTGCTATAAGAAATATTACCACAGATGAAATATGATCATCTCCCAACCTGTTAGCTATCCGATACCCTGAGCTGGTGTTTTCTAAAAATCAAAGAATGAATTGTAGGAACAATGAAGGTTAAGAACAGGAAGATATTTATTGATAGAACAGCTCCTGAGGGCCAGAGTGGATAGCCATGGGACAGCCCTTTACAGAGGAGTCTCATGCAGCAAAACCCACTCGGGTACAGTGTGGGCTGCAGCCATGATCAACCAATAAGGTTGCAAGTATAGTCACTCAGGTAACAGAGGTCCAATTAAGAAACAATCACATTCAGTTAAAGCCAGTTCTGCATGTAAAGAGCTTGGAAATGGCTACTGTGTTTTAACTAGTAAGGTGCTGAACAGATGGAACAATAATCACCAACTCTTTCTGGATCCATGAGAAGTGAAGACCTAAGGCCAACTGGTGCTGCCAGGATCAAAGCGACAGACAGGTGAGTACCGGGAGTCACACGTACATGGAGCAGGGCCTCGCACTTGGGAACCACTGCACATCCAATACCAAGGTGGAAGATATGAGCAGAAACTGAAAATTTCTGAAGCCTTGGGACTAAGAATTTACAACTTCAGAGGACCCAGTCACAGAAGGACGCCTACGCTCTTGGAGTTTTGCTTGGCTTTCATAGGGAATATATCAGAGAAAAGTCTCCAGTGCTTCCAGCTGGGGGTGGTGAGGAGACCACTTTGTAGAGCCCCACTGTTCCTCATAAGATCTGACCCCAGGAGAAAGTAGTTACCCAGAGCCTCACGTGCTGGGGATTACGAGAGAAGAGCTGACTGGGCTGAACCCCAACTGGAAACCATCCTACTTTTCCATATGAGTGAAGGAACCTACCCATCTCAGCCCATTCTAACCACCCTCTCCCTCCAAACTGGGGTAAGGGACACAGAAGTCCTGAGGAGCACCTGTAAACTTCACAGTCCAGTGAAATAGACTCACTAAGAGACAAATCTAGTCATAGGACTGTAAGACACTTGCTCACAACTCCACCCCCAACACATTACTAACATTTTTAAAAGTTTATTAGTTTATTGATTAATTTATTCATTTATTTTCGTGGAGGCGGTACCTGGGTTTAAACTCAAGACCTTGCACTTGCGAGGTAGGCACAGTGCCACTGAACTAAATCCCTGGCCCACTGACATATTTTTTTAAACACTAAATTAGCGACAAAATTATAAGACATACTAAAAGACAAAACAAAACAATCTGAAGACACAAAGAAAGCATCTGAAAAAGACATGGCATTGATGTTGCAATCATCAGAAGAGAAATTTGAAGGAAAGGTGCATAGTATGCTAAGAGCTTTAATGAATGAAGTAGACAGCCTGCCAGAGCAGGTGGGTAATGCAACCAGGGAGACGAAAAACCTAATAGGGAACCAAAAGAAAGTGACAAAGACCAGGATACACTAGTGTACATCTTTAATCCCAGCACTCAGGAAACTGAGGTAGGAGAGTCACAAATTCAAGCCCAGTCTGGGAGACTTAGTGACTCAGCAAGACCCTGTCACAAAATACTGTAGAAAAGGCGGCCGGGGTCCTCTCCGTGGTGTGAGTTATACTGTTTCACCTCCTATTATAATTTTATTTGAGAATTGTCCCTTTTCTTCTTTCACTCTCACAAAAGCTTTGTCCATCTTGTGTACATTTTTCAGACAAAAACTCCCAGTTTGATTGATCTCATTTTTTTGTGCTCCCTACCTCATCATTTCTGCTCCTACCTTATACCTTCTTTCCCTTTACCAAATTTGTGCCCTCAGTTGTTTCTTTCACTAGTTCTTTGAGGTATAAAGTTAAGTTGATTATCTGAGGTCTTTCTTTTTTCTCATATAAGAATGCAATAAAATGCCCTCTTACAGCTGGGCTTCTGCATTTGTAAGTCTAGGTATGTTGCATTTTCATCTTTATTTGTCTTAAGGTATTTTTGTTTTCTGTTTCTTTAATGATCCAGTGGTTCCTCTGGAAGGTGTGATTTAATTCCCACATATTTTTGAATTTCTAGCTTTCTCTGTTATTAATTTCTAGTTTGATACCATTCTTGCTACATATATTTGATATTATTTCAATCTTAACTATATTAAGACTTAGTCTGCGGCCTAACATATATTCTATCCTGGAGAATTCACTTGAAAGGAATGCACATCCTTCTGTGGTTGGAAGGAATATCTACAAATGAATGTTAAATTTATTTCATTTAAGGTATGGCTCAAGTTCAATACTGCCTT
Organism: Fukomys damarensis; assembly: GCF_012274545.1. Lineage (NCBI taxonomy): Eukaryota > Metazoa > Chordata > Mammalia > Rodentia > Bathyergidae > Fukomys > Fukomys damarensis. The sequence continues at coordinate 262,463 of NW_022900943.1, forward strand.
ATTTTCTGCATTATTTGTCAATTATCCAAAGAGTTACTGAAATCCATATTATTATTGTATTACAGTCTATTTCACCCTCCAGATCTATTAATGTTTCCTTTATATATTTTGGTCATGTGATGTTGAGTGTGTATATGTTTACAATTGTTACATACTCTTGATGAATTTATGCTTTTATCATTGTGAAAGATTTTTCTTGTCTCTCAATATAGTGTTTTATTTAAAGTCCATTTTTTTTGCCATCTCAGTGTAGCTACTTGTATCATCTTTGGATCTGCATTTGTAGGAAATATGTTTTTCAATCCTTTCACTTGTGTCCTATGTGCCCTTAAAGCTGAAGGAAGTCTCTTGTGCACAGCATACAGTTGGGACATTAAAAAAAAAGTCTAGTTTGCCAATCTGTATTTTTTGATTGGAGAATTTGGTTTATCTACATTCAAAGGAATTATTGCTAGGTGAGGACATATTGTTAACATTTTCTTCATTGCTTTCTAATTTTCAGTAGTTTCTTTCATCCCTTCTTTTGCTATTATTTTCTTTCTTAGTGATTGAATGATTTTCTGTAAAAGTATGCTTTAATTCCTTCATCTTTGTCTTTTGTGTATATCACATATTTATGCAGTGGAGTAACTATGAAGCTTGCATGTAATATAACATTCCACATTAAGCTGGTGATTTCATTCAATTGCATATGAAAGCTCTCCCCACCACAAGTTTTGTTTTTGAGGTTTTTACTACTATGTCTTCATTAATAAATTTATATAACTGTGATTATTTTAGTGCTTTTTTATTTTACCCTTTATACCAGAGTTATAGATCATTTATACACCACTATTTTAGTATTGAGTGTCTTATAGTTGAGTATGCAGTTATTGGACAATGAGTTTTATCCTTTCTACTTGTACTGTGAATAGGCTGGTGGAGATACTAAACTTGCACTTTGAACTTCCAGAACTGTTAGCTAAATAAATCTCTTTTTTCATAAAATGAGACTGCCTCAAGTAGTTGGTTTATAGTAAGAAAAAAATGAACTAGTATACTATCACACGTATAGAATGATCAGAGAATGGTACAGAGTAAATGCTCCAAAAAACAGTCACTAATGCTACTGCTACTACTACCACTGTCGTTTTTATTCTATTAGACTACGTACTCTCTGGGGACCATTTCTCCACGGAGGCTCAGAATTCACTGCAGAGACAGGAGGATGAGGACACTGTTGCAGCTGGGGAGGTTAACTCTATTTGATCCTGCAGGGCAACCTGGAGGGGTGGGCCCCAGGGCCAGACTCCTTGGAATGTCCCTACTCTGAGTAGAATGCACCATCTCTAGCTTGACTGAAACTGTGCATCAGTGTTTGTGCGTGAGCCACGGATAATTCCAAGCTAATCCAAAGATGCGTTTCAAAAAGAAGCGAGCAATTAATCACTGATAGATACAAGTAGAACAGCTGAGAGATGATTTTGCTTTTTTATAAACCTCATTACTTTAGAAATTCATTTTTTCTGAAACCCATGAAAGAGCCAAAGTTCTGCCAAAAGCTGGTATGCAAGAGCCGAAAGGCTGCAGGGACTAAAACCCACAGAAAAGGAAGAATAACCTCAAAAGCTGAGGCTAGTTGGTTCCTTTTTTGTGGGTAAATTAGTCTACTACCAAAGAATACATGTTGGTCAGTAGAATACTAGAAAACCACATAAAGAAAAAGGGGTGCAATTACCTTTTGTTTCCATTTTTGCTTCTTTTTTTTTTTTTTTTTTACAGTGCTAGAGACAGAACCCAGGGCCTTGTGCAAGCTGAAGTGCTCAACCACTGAGCTGCATCCCTATCCTCACCCTTAAGTTTCACAAGCCAAATAAAATTACTATTAAAGTAACTGGCATACTCCCTTTTGTTATTTTTTTTCCTCTACATATTTTACATACTATGGTGTATGTACCACTTTATTTCCTGCCATTCAATATAACATTGTGTTTATTTTTTCACTGACATATAATTATTGTACATATTCATGTGGTAGAGTCACAATCATTACATACGTACACATAGAAGGGTAATTAGCATTTCCACCAGTATTAGTCAGCTTTCTATTACTATTTATGATGAACATTTAAAGAGAAGAGTTTTATTTGGACTCACAGGGTTGGTGGATCCAGTCCACGATTGATTGTCCCCACTGCTTTTGTGCCTGTGGTAAGGCAGCGCATTGTGGCAGGAGAGAGTGATGGAACAAAACTGCTCACCGCGGGGACAGGGGGCAAAAGAGTGAGGAGGGGTCAGGGCCTCAAAATCCTCTTAAAGACCACACCCACCGATGGCCCAAAGTCCACAGCTCCTACAGGCTCTGCCATCTGCCAACTGCTCCCTGCTGGGAACACAGCCTTTGGAGGCGTGTACTGTAGCGCCCAAAGTATAGGACTATCTTCTTCAGTACGTGTCCTTTCTTTGCGTTGGGAACCTTCAAACTCCTGTCTACACTTCTTCATAAAACATATTTTAAGCTTTTGTGAGCCATAGTCATCCTACTGAGCTCTTAGATGAAATCTTCCATTTCTTTTATATAGGTATATTTTTTAAAGCTACAAATAATGGGAATTCACTATAGAAAAATGTTAAATATGAATAAAGCAGAGAATATATTAAACTTTAGTGACATTAAATTCTGTCAAAGTATCCTAAAATAGGAAGAAACTTAACGCCTCTGCCTCCCAGATATATTATTTTTGCATTTTTTTTTATGTTGGGGCTACTGGGGAATCAAACTCAGGACCCTGTGCTTGCAAGGAAAGCAACAGAACCCCTGAGCTAAATCCCTGGTTCTCCCAGACACATTCTTATCATGGGGAGAACTCACTTAGAAACATTTCTGTAGGTACAAAGTGAAAAGGAAATGATCTTTCTTACATAGTACATTTTTACTGTCAGAATTATCTCTTCAAGTAACTGCAACTAAATTTGAATGATCAAATGCATGGATCAGCATACATATGCATTTTTCATTAATTTACAGAACACGTGTAATTATTTATGAAATAACTTTCACAAATTTCTGAAATAGGTCCATATCGGATAATCGTTCTTTTTTAGTGATTCAATTGTATTCCATTTTGTTCATACCACGTTATTATTTAACTAGTTTTCTGTAGATAGATATTTCTCATTTTTACTATGACAGCACTGCAGTGAATACTTATTGAAGTTTTTGTGTGTTTAACACACTCGCGCATGCACCCTCACATCCGTGCGTACGCGCACGCGCGCACACACACACACACACACACACACACACGCACGCATGCACGCTTCTACAGGGAAAGTTCTAAGTAAATTCGTAGTCATGGTATTGAAAGTAAAGGAATAATTCCATCACTTAAATTTTTAAAGTTTGAGATACAATGCCTGTTTCCACGTGTGCTCTCCTTGCGAGCTAGTTTGAACTTTTTACAGGACAGCAGGCTCAGGTCGGTTAGAGACCACTAACATGCTGCCTGAATAAGAGTAGTGATTCCAACCAACAACCTGGAAGTTACAGTGTCATTCCTGACATGGCCTCAGAAACCATGTGGCCCTGCTTCTTCCACAGAATCTGCTCAGATACCAGAAGAGGCACAGGCCCCACCTTGTGATGAGCAGTCCAAGTCACTCTCAGATGGTCCTGCACAATGGGGACATTGTTCCAGATAATTAAAAAAGTTAACCAACCCCGTGCTCCAGGAGGTTTGAGTAAATTTACACTTTTGTACAGTATATTAGAGTACCTATTTCCCAAGCCCTTTGAAAATCTTATTAATTAAAAATGGTTACTTCTTTACTGGTTTATTTTACATTTGCATATCAGTAGCATTAGGTAAACTTTTCTATCTTTATTGTCACCTTAGATTTCTATTCCTGGCACCTGACCACTTACACTCTTTTGTGTTGAATGGTTGTTAATTTTCAGACCAATTTGTAAGTGAAGAAGACTGTCCCTTTCAATGTGATTGTAAATATGTTTTGGATATAGCTCTTCTTTGTCTTCATAGCTTTTTAAATTTTTTGTCATACTGAAAGTTACAATTTGTCTATAGTCACATTTATTGGTGTTTTTATTATAGTTTCTGGATTTGGATCTTGACAAAATCGTCACATTTGCTCCAACATTATTTTTAATGTCCTGTAATTTTTCTGAGATTTGGTTATTTGACCTCGTAATCTGCCCCATACAATGTTATAAGATTGAGTGTCTTGGCAACATCCCCTTCATTGGTACATAATAATTTCTGTGTACTGTTGGATTCTAGTTCTTATTGCTTTCCCTGAGTTGAAGCTTTTCTTCTATGCCAAATTGTCATTTCTTGTGATGATATCTAACTTAACCAAAATTTCAGTTTTTATTTTATTTCTGGTCATTTCCTACATATATAACTACATTTCTGATGCTTTCTAATTCTGATTTGCATGGTATAATTTCTTAATATTTTAAAACTCTTTTGGTGACAGTACATTGCTATTGTGATCTATATTATCTTCCTGCAATATTTTCATTATTTCTATGCAAATTACCTTTCTTTTATTCTTTCCCAGTAACACATTTGTATTACATTCCACTTCCCACTTTTCTGTTGATCATTTGTATAGAACTATTAAGTGGTCAGTGTGGTTTTTCCTAAGAGCTCCCTCTTCTGTTACTTTTGTGAAATGTTTAAAATTTTAGCAAATTATTTTCTGAACTTTCACCCCCTGAAGTGCTGTGGTGCACGTGTGCCACATGGACACACGGAGCCCTCTCTGCTGGCTCATGAGACAAGTTTCCCCACATTGCCCCAGTAGCCGAGCATTCAGGTTTAATTACACTATTGGCACTTTGCGAAAAATAAGTGGGTTTTGGGTTGCAGTTTGGGGACTTGGTCTCTAAAAGTTTCTCCATCACTGCCCTAAAATGATCTGTCCTTTTCTTTCCTTGTCACTTTTGTTTTTATTCTGTTCCACTTTTATTCCATCTGCAACAGTTTCTTCTCACTGCAGTAACCTATCCCCAGAGAAAGTCATGGCTGGTTGGTTTCAAAATGTCTCATACCCTACACCATTCCAAGGACTCTCTGAATTTACAAAGGACCTCACACACAATCTACTACTGCAATGGGCAAAACCCTACCGAGAGTCACCACTGTTCTGCGATTGGCTTTTCAGTTAATACCTCTTGGTTATTTGGGGGCTCTTTGATTTTCAAGTCCTTTGCTGTCCTTTGTGTTCTCCCAGGTCCTTTTCTCCCCTTTTGCTTTAGCAATTACCAAAACTTTACAAAACATTACAAATTCTCACAGCTTGTATATATTTTCCCTCACATATATTTTATAAATGTTAGGAGTTTAAAATGTTAGATGTTAAAATGTAAAAGGTAATTAACTGACATAGGAAAACTGAAAGGGAGAACTGAAAGTGGGAAATTCCTGTGAAACAGAGAGGATCATCCGTTTAAATAGCCCATACCCATGGAGGAAGGACACTCACACTGCAGACCTTTGGAGACTCTGCTCCATTGTCTGGATAACAGGCCGCACTGTTCCAGTTTTCATCATGGCCAACAGGTATATCCTCCAAATCACTCTCCTGTTGTCCTTCTCCACCGTATCTCTTTCTGTAAGCTACAACTTGCTTCAACTCCAACAACGCAATAGCAGTTTGGCCTGTCAGGAGCTTTTGAAGAAGTTGAAAGGAAAGCCTGAATATTGCCACGATGACAGTATGGATTTCAAATTCCCTGAGGAGATCAAGCAACCACAGCAGTTCCGGAAGGAGAAGGCTGCTCTTGTCATCCAGGAGATGCTCCAGAATATCTTGGACATTGTCAGAAGAAGTTTCTCCAACACTGTGTGGGATGAGACCATTGTAAAGAACCTCCTTCTTGAACTCCATCAGCAGATAGACAGTCTGAAGACACTCCTGAAGGAAAAACTGGAGGAGAAGGGCATTACCTGGGAGGACTCCAAGACCATTCCACGCCTGAAGGGGTATTATTGGAGGATCAGGAGGCACCTGAAGGCCAAGCACAGCAGCATTTGTGCCTGGACAGTAGTCCAGGTGGAACTCTTCAGGAACTTTTCCTTCGTTAACAGACTTACAGATTGTTTCCAAGACTGAAGATGGGCCAGCCTTTGCCTTTGGGACAGAACAATGCTTTCAGGAAATTTTCATTAAGTGACTGACAGCAAATGGACTGCATGGGAAAGGACAGTAGGGGGGTTGAAAACCATTTATTAATTTATGAACTAAGTTATTTGTATTCTTTATTTAAATTTTTACCTTGGAAAGTAAATTATTTATGACATAAGGTCAAAGTGGGAGGTTTGCTTTCAACTTTATTTATACAGTCATTGATGATAACATTTAGATGTTCTTTATTAAATATGCCTGCAAAGTAGTATAGTTTCTGGCCCCTGCCTTTGAGGAATTTAAAATTCAAAGAAGCCACAGTAATATACAAGGTTAGTTATGATAAGGGGAACTAACCTTCTAGGTAAATCAGAGTGACATGAACAGTATTGGATTGGAAGAGAAGGGACAAGCAGATGTTCCTAGGACTGGAACATGGGAACTCTCCTCCTACTCTGTGCTCCAGGCTTTCTAGTAATGAAGATAGAATTTGGACGACTTTCTGGGCAGTGGAAGAAGTGAGTCAGCTCTTGCATTCACTCTAAGAACCTTTTGTTATTTGAGGGATGCACTCTTTTCAAAGGATATTAAAATATAGTTTTGACTCCTAGCATAAGGGTAAGAAGTCCCAGGTTCATCTCTGACATTTTTTAAGTGGCTTTATTTTGCTCTTCATAGTAAAATCAGAATGTGTGGGTTTCTTAGAGGAGCTGAGTGTATCTGCTTCCAGGGAAAGGTACCAGGAGGAAGACAACTTTCTTTATGCCCTGGCAATCTGGTTTTTTGTCCCCAGTTTTCTCAAAACCCAAGTCTTCTACTGGCACCATAGCTTGCTCATAGAGAATTTTGGGAATATTCTACCTATTCTATATCTATCTATCTATCTATCTATCCTACCTATTCTTCACACCTCTGAAGCCTCACGCTTGTCCTCAAATCCAGGACAAGCACAGCAGGTAGAATCCAATTTCAAGCCAAACAGAAAGCCATGAAGCAGGAGATAAAGAAATTCAGGTGTATAAAGGAGAACAACTCTTCCCAATGCTTAAACTAGGAAAATCAAGCTTTCCCAAGAGCTCTTTGGATACCTGGCCAACATGTACCAGCTGGCCAGTTTTTGTCTTTGTACTGACCCCTTGGCTATTTCTCACCTGCAGCTACTACTTACTGAAAGATTCTAATGAAACAGGCACTGTGCTGAGCACTATGCCTGGCTTGGATTTGACCCTCTTCACATTCACTCTTAAGTAGGAATCTTTTTTTTTTTTTTTTTTTTTTTTTT
>NW_022900943.1:270675-272617 GCF_012274545.1 Fukomys damarensis
CTGGTACTGGGGATTGAACTCCGGTCCTTCAGCTTGCAAGGCAGGCGGCAGAACCACTGAGCTGAATCCCCGACCCTGTAAGTAGGAATCTTTTTTTTTAAATTGCTTTCTTTTTTTACTGGGGATCAAACTCAGAACCTTGTGCTTGAGAGGCAGGTGGCAGCACCACTGAGCTAAAAACCTCCAGCCACTTAAGTAGGAGTCATTATGGTATTTCATTATACAGGAAAATCTCAAAGAAGTTTAATAACTGCCCCCATATCATGTAGCTACCGAGGGGAGGTTTGAAAAAAAGCACAAAGGGCAGATTAATAAAAGTTTTTAGTTATATCTAGGCATTTCCTCCAAGGGCAGTTCAGAAATCTGAATTCTTCTCAAAGGGATCAACACTGGGAAGATATCTGCCAGGTCCTATTTTACTAACTCAGAGCTCCCCCTTCCTGCGTGAGGCAAGTAATATACCAGAAGTGCCATCCTGGAGGGCCTGTGGCCATAGATCCAAGCAGCCAAGTGCCCTGTGAAACAGCCAATATTCCTTCTGTTGTCAGGTAGCTCTTTTAGAAATGGCTCACCAATCGAAAGTATTCTGAGTCCTTCTTGTCTCAAACATAATATTGGACAAGATAAGCCAAAAACAATGCCAAAGTTTGTTTTAAAAGGGTGGAATATATGGGTAAGGAAGAGACCAGCTCTGAAGAATGAACTTGGGCAGAACAAGAGAAAAAGAAGATAAAAGCAAAAATAAAAGTACATGCTGCCTCATCCACATCTCCTGGGAGCTCCTAAGAAGTTCCACAGGGTCCTGAGACCTATTTGGTGGTGTCCTGGGACCCTGTAATGGACAAGTCTTGCTCATTTTTGCAGCCAACTTTGCCATTCCTATCTCCTGTGTCACTTCCTCTGCAACCCCCTCCCTTAAGCTCCACCAGAAACTTTTCTGCAGCAGGGCTCTCTTCTGCCTGGGATCAAGCACAAGATAGAAATGCAGTCTAGCCCGTGGTGGCAAACCTACGGCACCGAGTGTTATTTGTTTCTCTTTTAAGACAAAAGATGTTAATGTATGTGTTGTTGTTGTTGTTTTTATTGAGTTCATTGGAACAATCTAGGTATACAATACAGTTACATTAATTATTGGGACCTTGTACCTTTACATGACAGGTCTTGGTTCTCATTTTTCCCCTTGTCCCTGCCCTCCCTTCACCCCCTCCTCCCCTCCCCACTTATAAACACTTTATTTCCATTTTTTCATATTTTTTCCTCTCCCTTATTACCTTTCCCCCACCCTTCCCACTTTCCCTACACCTTTAGCCCTTTACTTTCTATTTCACATTATTCATTATCTCATTAGGATCCTGTGTACTATTATAGTTTTTCTCACCAAAGAAACTATTCGGTATTTCAGTTAAAGAAATCTCTGTATGAACATTAAAAATAGGGAATCCTAAAATAAAACTAAAAAGGAAAGTAAAAGAGAAAAGGCAATGATGTAACATTAAAATCATCCTTAATTCTGAAGATGAAAATGGTCCCTGAACATATTTAAATTGCTTCTTGCTCTTGTAGTCTTATCTTATTCTTTGTTTTCATTATTTAGAGAATACTTTATTAGTTTCTGTAATCAAACCCACGTAGATATGACCTTACATATTTAATACAGGGCATTACCTCTGTACAAATGGAAAAAAATTAACATTTCTAGACCAATATGGTTGTTAATTTCTGTTCAATGCCAACTCAGCACAGTAAATTGGGATAACCTTTTTCCAAAGTCAACAGCACAGTTAAAGTTTCCAAAAATTCAAATTATATACATATATATATATGTATATATATTTATACTTATATAAAAAGACCAATAATAGCAGTATGTTATGCATCAGTAGCAGCAACAGCTTTTCCAGGTTCTGTAGTCATCTGAACAAAATTATAGCCATTCAGCACA
>NW_022900943.1:272702-284397 GCF_012274545.1 Fukomys damarensis
GTACCTGGCAATTTTTTTTATTAGCATCTTAATCATCATCTGGAAAGAGAACACTCTAGAGTAACATCATTAAAAAGAGCTCTGATAAAACACGGTCACTACTACATATCATAAAGCAGGTATAAGATATTTTACATTTACAGAGGTATAATACAGTACCGTCCTACATCTATAATACTAGAATCAATTTTGGTTTGAAATTTACTTTGTCTGCAAATAAGATTGCTACCCCTGCTTTTTTCTGGGCTCCTGTCACATGGAGAATTGTTTTCCATCCTTTCACTTTCAGCCTATGGGCTTCTTTTTGCACTAGGTGTGTTTCTTGTATACAACATATTGTTGGATTTTGCTTCTTATTCTATTCTGCCAGTCTTTTTCTCTTGATTGGTGAGTTGAGGGCATCGACATTGATGTTATAACTGATATGTACTGACTTATCCACTGCGGGAAGGATAGCCACGCCATTGCTGCAGTGCCAGGAAGGCTGCCTGTGTTGTTGTTTTTTTTTTTAACCTCAGTATTCAGGTTAAACTGCAGTGTTAACACTTTGTGATAAATAAGTTGGTTCTGGGTTACAATCTGGGCCCTTGTCTCTAAAAGGTTCATCATCACTAGACCTTAGGCAGTGCCTAGAGTCGCTGAAAAGATGCTGAAGAAGTGTCAGCAAAGGGCTCTGGCTGCCCATTGACTTCTCTGGGCCATACAGCCGGACTGAACCAGAAACTGGCCTATTTTTGGAAAGGCCTACTTTCCCTGTGTACAGGAGCCAGAAGGACAGAGGCTTTGCAGAATTTTAAATGCTGTCACAGCTGAGCGTATCCCATGTGACTCATCCATAATAACAAAATATATCCATCAAGAATATAGGATAAATGACAATTTAATTCCAACAGGAATGAATGAGACCAGTCTAAGGTGATATTTACATATGCGAAATAGGTAATTATGTTTGAGGGCAAAAGCAAAATAAAAATGTTATTCGAGCTGGCACTACACTATTTCACAAGGATAATACTATTTTTAAAAATATCTAAGGAGAGTTTTGAAATAGAAAGTCAGGTCTTAAAATTATGAGGATGACAACACAAAAGATGATAAAACATCTAAAGCATGTGATATGGTTTGAATGGGTCCCCCCAAAATTAATGTATTGGAACTTTAATTCCCTGATGCAGCAATGTGGAGAGGCAGAGCCAAGAAGGAGTTATATTGGTCAGAGCTCCTGTGAATGAATGAACTGTTTCCTTGGGACCAGGGATTTAGCTCAGTGGTTCTGCTGCCTGCTTTGCAAGCACAAGGTCCGGAGTTCGATTCCTGGTACCACAAAAAAAAAGAAAAGAATTCCTTCCTTGCAGGAATGGGTTAGCTATTGCAGAAATTCGGGCACATTTTCTCATGTGTATATACTTTCTCCTTTCTACTTTTTAGCATGGTTTAGAGTACAATGAGGTCCTCACCAAAGAATGAAAAGATGCAGTTGCCCAATGTGTGACTTCCCAGACTCCAGAACTATAAGACAAAATAAATCTATTGTATTTATAAATTACTACATCTCAGGTATTCTGTTATATCAACAGAAAATGTTAAGACTGCATATTTTTCATATTTTCTCTGAGGAAAAAGAAACAAAGAAAAGTGCCCTAAACAGTCCAGAGCTGTGACTCTCCCTGAACAAGTTTTAATGGGAAGGAACATGGGATGTTTCAAAGACCGCACCTCACATGCACCTTGAAATTGTGTGCACCAATGTGCCAAGACTCTACTCCACTTTCTCCCAACTTCAGCAAATATGCCTATCTGTACAGTCTTCATGGGTGTAGAATTACTGTGTGTTTTTCAAAAGCAGCCAGGTTCATATTGCCAAATACCCTGGGGTGGCCAGAACTTTATAGTGAGCAAAATTAGTAGGGACAGAAGGCACAGCAATGACAACAGAGCCACCATCCCCTTCCCACTTTTTACCTCAGGACTCCAAACGAAGCGCAGAGAGGGCTTCCACAGACATGGGGCAAGATGGAACCTCTTTGCTTAGCTCTTAAGGTGCAAGAGCTGGCAAACGAATTGCATATAAATATGTAGACAGTGTCTAAACACATAAATGAGCAGATGCAGAGCAGAACCAGGGAAGAGGCTGATAGTGGTGTTTTTTATTTTGGCAATTATTGGAGTGGATATTTATGTGACATTAAACACTTTCAGGTACGCACAGTACATCTGGTCAGGGATTTATTCATACAATACTCTTTTTTGAGACGGCCTCTTCTATGTTGCTCAGATTGGCCTTGAACTCATTAACCTCCCCCTTTGGCCTCCCAATCCCTTTGGCTGGGGACTTCAAGTGTGCACCATTGACCGGCTTCATAAAATACTCATAAGAAAATGAAAAGTATACCACAGACTGAGAGAAAATATTTCAAATCATATCTGATAAAGCACTTATACTCATAATATGCTTCAAAAATACTCTGAAAACTCAATAACAAGAAAAAAATGCAAACAAATGGGTAACGTAGTTGAATGATACTTGATCAAAGGAGGAATATGAATAGATGTAAGTATACAGATATGGTAAAGCTACCCTTGGGGACCTTTGATGGTTTGGTCCAGATGATGCAAGGAAAATGTATTTTGGTTACAGAGAAGCCCATCCCACTATGAGGCCTTCCTGTAGCCTTTTCCCTGGCTGAGGAACATCCATGAGCCATCTTGACTGATTCTGTGTGTGATGCACAGGAGGTCTACCCAGCAGAGATGACTGGATCACACTCTATATGGACTTTTCTCTTGGCTGGTCAGGTTGTAAGACAGACAGAGCAAGCAATTAGTACATCAGCAAGTATGTGTACCCAGAGCCACACCTTGACTGTCACATTTTCCTCTAAGTCTTTTGTAACAATGCTTGTTGTGCTAAAAGAATGAGCTGTTTTATGAATATTTATGTCCTCAACATTAACTGTTGCTTTTTAAACACCAGTGTAGTTGCTTTAAATCTCCTAGAATAGTTCATTTCAAACTATTCCAATACTGGACTAGAATGCCAGTATAGTGCTCTCCTAATTCAGTAGGACCAAGTTAATTATTTAACTCATTAATTGATTTAGTGGAGGAAACTTGTTCAATCAGAATTCACCAAATCAGCAAATTCTGCTCCAATTGATATTGACTGAAATTCTTGCTTTTGTTTATTCCTTGCACATAGTGCTCTTTAAAAACCCCAAATCTATTATTTTTATCCCCCCAACAGTTAGCTTAGGAAGTTTTAAAAAATAGAGCTCATTTCAAAATACCTTCTTAAGACAAAAAAAAAATAGATCTCTCATCATATATCTGATAAAGGACTTAACTGAGTGCATAAAGAACTCACAAAACTCAATGATAAAAAAGCAAATAACCCACTAAAAGATGAGCACAAGTTTTGAAGAAATACTTCACCAAAGAAGACGCACAGAGACAAATGTAACAGGAAAACGTTATTAAGGAACTGCAAACTCAACCACAATGGGCTGGATGAGAGATGCAGGACTGTCATCCCAGCTACTTGGGAGGACGAGACAGGAGGATCACAAGTTTCATTCCAGCCAGGGCAACTTAGTGAGACTCTGTCTCCAAATGAAAAAAAAAAGAATGGATCTTGTTGCTCAGAGGTGGAGGTTTTGCTAGTGTGTGTGAGATATGTGACCCTCTAAAACCAAACCAAAAGAATCACACAATGAGATACTATTACATTCTTATTAGAGTGGCTAAACTTAAGAAAATTCATCATATCAACCATTTGTGATAAAATGGAGTAAATGAGACTCAGTGCTACCACAAATAAAAAATGGTGCAGCTATTTTGGAAAGCTATTTTGAAGTTTCTTAAATAGGTAAATATATACTTAATACATGAGTGAATAAATCCATTCCTAAGAGAAAAGGATGTCTATAAACTGTCCTGAAAATGAATGTTCTAGGTGTTCTATTTGAAGTCATCTAAAACTAAATAGAATTCAAATATCCATTTGTTACATTTGGGACCCAAAATGTCCTCCCAAGGCTCACACTGTTACAGGTGTGGTTGGGTGAGTGAATCAAGAGGATCATGAGGGCTCTAACTTTATCCACAGAACAGTCCACTGATGAGATGATAAACTGCTGGCATTACTGGGAGGTGATGAAAACAGGAGAAGGGATTTAGTGGAGGGGAGTGGATTATGAAGTGCAGCCTCTGGGACTATGTCTGATCCTCTGTCCCTTCCTCTCTGGCTCATTCCCTGGCTCTCTGCTTCCTGTCAGCCATGAAGTGAGGAGCTTTCTCCTGCCACATCCTTCCACCATGACGTTCTTCCAAACCCTAGAACCAGAAGCACAGAAGCAGAGTTTCCATGGACTGAAAACATGAGCCAAGATAAAACTTTCCTCCTTTAAATTATTGTTATCAGATATTTTTCACAGCTATGAAAAGCTAACACATCATGGAAGTGAACAACTAAAGAAATCATAATATATCCATCCAAGGCAATACTTCATCAATAAAAAGGAACAAATCACTGACATACACAGCCACATGGCGGAATGTCCAAGTAATTGCACAGACCAAAAGAGTAGATTCGGTATTGTCCCATTTCTCTTCCAGAAAGGCAAAGTGATCTATAGTGACAGAAAGTATACTAGGCCTTTCCTGGAGATTCAGGGAACAAGATGGGTGAGAGATTATAAAGGGACACATAAGAGTTTTCAAGGGTCCTGGTCATGTTCACCAACTTGGTTGTGATAAATTCAGCAGTGTGTACATATGTCAAGAGTTATAAAAGTATCTCCTTTAAATATATGCAGTTTATCATGTCAATTATACAAAATTAAAATTCTGTTGTGCACATACAAACACATACGTGCCCTATTTTCTGTATTCATTCTCTATCAATGGACATTTAGATTGTTTCCATCTTTTGGCATACAAGTATCAATTCAAGTCTCAGCTTTCACTTCTTCAGTGATATATAACCAGAAGTAAAATTTCTGGACATTTTTTCATAATGCAAATATTTGCAATGGCAGCATAATGCAAACACAACAATAACAGCCATATTTCTTAAGGACTTACTTTCTTCAAGAGATTTTGCTGAGACTCAGTTTTGCTGAGGAGGAGACTCTTGGCCTTTGGTGTACTGCAGACATGGAGGAGGGCTACTACTAAGAACCCCACTACTTGCCAGGGCCTAGCCAGCAATTGGGTGTCCCCGAAGCAACCCAGGGAGGCCACTTCAGTGAAGGAGCTCCCAGCCTCCTAGGGGCCTACAAGTGCCACAAGAGCCACCTGGCCCACGATGAGGTCCACAAGCTGACCCAAGAGGTCCATGTGAGCCAGAGCAGTGGCACTGACCTCCCAGCAGATCAAGGAGATCAGGATCTTTCTGATGCCAAATGGGAACTACGGGAACTGGAAGGTGTAGTCCAAGACACTCAGTACCCAGATGTGATCAAATGACAACCGGAAGTCATGATGTCAGATGTAATGAATAATGTGGATGAGAATACATTGTAATTTTTTATTTCAAAGAAATTCCTGTAAATATTTCATCAGAGAGGGATGACATACAGACATGTAAGGCGTGTAGGACTCCAACTAGTCATGATCCAAATTAATCCACACCTAGACATATAATAGTCAAGATACCAGAAACCCAACAGAAGAACAAAATATTACAAGCAGTAAGAGAAAAGAAACAAATCACATATAAAGGAAAGCCCATCAGAATCACAGCAGACTTTTCAACACAAACCCTCAGGTCAAGGAAAGCCTGGAGTGAGGTATTTCAAGCCTTAAAAGAAAACAACCTCCAACTCAGACTGATGTATCCTGCAAAACTTTCTTTCAAAACTGAAGGGGAAATATGATACTTGCATGACAAAGAACACCTGAGAAGCTTCATGAATACCAAACCAGCACTACAAGGAATTCTAAACAATATGCTAGAAAAAGACAGCGAAGGTCACAACTCCATGAGGCCTAATAGAGCAAATCCATCAGGCAAGGCAAGAAATTATAGGGAGAGGGGGGAAAAATGAAAAAGGGTCAACAACAGGAAAATAATGATGATGTCAGTACATATCAGTTATAACCATCAATGTCGATGGCCTCAATTCACCAATCAAAAAAAAAAAATAGACTGGCAGAGTGGATTAAGAAGCAAAATCCAACAATATGCTCTACCTAGTTCAAAGAGAAACTCATAGACTAAAAGTAAAAGGATGGAAAACAGTTCTCCATGTGACAGAAACCTGGAAAAGAGGAGGGGTAGCTTTCTTATTTGCAGACAAAGTAAATTTCAAACCAAAATTAGTTAAGAGACATAAAGAAGATTACTACATCCTTGTAAAGGGAACAATCCAAGAGGAAGAGATGGCAACCATAAGTCTACATGCACCAAATACTAATGCCCCCAACTATACAGAGCAAATATTAAGGGTCATAAAAAATCAAATAAGCACTAATACAATTGTAGTGAAAGACCTCAATGCCCACTATCACAGACAGATCATCGAGACAAAAAAATCAACAAAAAAATACAAGAACTGAGCCAAACTTTTGAACAAATGGACTTAATAGATGTCTACAGAGTGTTCCACCTCACAAAATCAGAATATACATTCTTTTCAGCTGCACTCGTGTGTATTCTCCAAAATGTGGATGCACATTGAGGTCACACCCTTAAGTGAAATTAAAAGGACACACATGTGTAAATACTGAATAGCTTGTCTGGTGTGAAAATCCAAAAATATAAATGAAGATCAAAATGTATAATTGATATTGTATAATAGGAAGAAAAGTTCTAAAGGAATAGGGGAAATGGGATGGGTAGGGGAAGGGTAAAAAGGGAAAAGAAAAAATACGATAAAAGGAAAAACATGGAAACAAAGTTATTGTAAAAAGGTAGGGTGGAGGGGGTGAAGAGAGGGCAGGGGAATGGGGAAGAAAAAGAACCAAGATAAATTATGTAAAGGTACAAGATCCCAATGATTAATGTAACTGTTTTGTATACCTAAATTGTATCAATAAATATAATGAAAAAAATAAAGAGATTCTGCCAAAGGTTAGAAAGCCATTTTATTTAATCCTCCCAAGAATTTCATGAGGAAAGTGTTACTATCTTTACACATGGGAGAACTGATGTTCAGTAAGATAAGTAGCTTGCCTAAGTACCCAGTTACAGAGCCGTATTTGGAACCAGAGGTTGCATTCTACTCTCTAAGTGTTATTTTCATCCAGTGCATAGCACAAATGTTATCTTTTCCAGACAACTGAGCTCTGGCCCCAGTGGCCCACTGCAGCCAGTCAGACCTTGGCTTTGCTCCAAGTGCTGCAGCACTAACGTTCAGGGCTCCTGAGGACCTTTTGCAGAAAGTGCTACTGTCCTTGCTCAGGCAGGTGGTCTCCTCTCCAGCCTCATTCAGGAAGATCTCACTCTCCCTTTCTCTAGAGGGACACAGGAAATTTCCATCTGTTCCTTTACCACACTCCCTTTTGCTAAAGCTTTTGGATATAAAATCTGAATCATGAGTCATCACGTTCTCTGACAGGGCTGCACTTCCTTCTCTCAACCGCTAGTTTTAGTCTGTGCTTGCAAGAAGGCCCGCAGTTTCCCTTTCAATTCTAGGGCACGTTCCTTTCGTTATCTCATAGGAATGTTTAAAAATGAAAAAGGACTACATTGTTTAATATAAATAAATAGCAAGTTTCTCTTTCCTTTTACTTCTAAATTATTGGCTCATTTTCTTTTTATGAAAATCCAGAGGTAAGACAATTTTCAAAGCACAAAATGACCTACTAGTCCAAAAAATGCATAAATTAGAAAAATTGTGGATTTCAAAGTTCAAATGTTTTTGTGAAAGGAGGGAATTGGCTATACTGCAGTGACAGAAGCACAGAATGAGAAGAAGAACAGACATAAGAGCCAGTGTGGATTCCACCCCTCTTTAAATATATGATCTTTGGCAAGTCACATAAGTGAAGAATAATCCTACCCCGAACTCTTTAAGATTGCTGTGAGAAATAAATGCAATAACAAGACGTATGACATGGTCTAGCATATTGCTTTGTTTATTAAAAAATGCCTCATGTTGAATTTAGCTGCAAGTGAAGAAAAAGAATAGAAATTCATTACACAAAATTAGATGGGCTTCTGGAACACCCTTCCCAAATTCCCTCAGAAAAAACAGGCCCTGAGTAACTAGATCAGTGATAATACTATTGCTTTCATAAATGTCATTCTTACTAAAGTCATTTAAAGGCATTCAGTATCTATGAAGACAAATACAAATAAACTATTTATAAAATCCCAATTTCTGTAAGTGGCCCCTGGATTACTATTTAAGAAGCAAAAACAATTATTTCATAAGTCTGAAAATAAAAAAAGAAAGTCAAGGAAAAAAAATGGGTAAAATATGGGCTTAGGGTTGGGGAATGGTGATTAAGAAGGAAAAGTTTTGATGATTAGCTACCATGTGTCCAAACTCTTTCACATTTTTGCACTACACATCTCTTACATCTCCCTGGCACCAGTCAACACCTACAGCTGTGAGAGTCAGACAGTGTTCAATCCTGAGACAGAGCATCTGATCCAGGTGAGGCCCCCGAAAACACTGGCTCTCTCATGGCAAATGATCAGAAGTAGATACATGTCCCCCAGAGAGGCCATAAAAGTGACAGGCCAAACTCTTGCTGGAATGTTGGGGTTGGGACAGAGCACACAGGGACATATGAGTCTGATGTAAGCCTAAAGCTAGGAATGCCACATCCAGCTTGCAGCCTATGTTTAGCACATCTTTAGGTAGTGCCCTTCTAAGGTGAGCCTGGCATACCCCACATTGGCAGAAATTCTCGAAGAATAAAGCCAACTCAAAGGACAGTAGAAAGGAAAGATGCAAAAACATACATTCTTGAAAATATTGTTTAAGCCATGCCTGAAGCCAGGTGAATCTCTAGTATGTTTAAATTATTTGAGTCTGAAAATAAGGTTACAAGAAGTCTGGAAAAGAAACTAGAAACCTATACACTTACTCAATGACCTCTCCTGTACATTCTTTCATCCTAAATTTTTTGAAGTGTGCTCCATATAGGTCTGCTTTTAGAAGTATAGAGAAGAAATCTCAAGCAAAGGCTAACTGGCCACTTCCTTCCAGTGTGAGCTAATGTTTATGTACTACCCCAGATCCATGATTTATAAAGCTGCCTGCAACCACCCCCTCTGAATGCTTTAAATTTAGGGGAGCAGCTAAGCTTTTCAAGGAAGATGGCTAGGCTTCAGGGTTTAGATTATATTCTCTTGTCTATTCAAAAGATATGTCATAGAAGCATGCAGGATTGTCCTTCAACACAACTCAACAAATACTTCTTAATGTGCTATGACAGCTGCTAAGCCCTGAGCTCACATGGACAAATGAGATGTGGACATTCTCCATAAGAAGCTCATTTTCAGGGGAAGGAAACAAGTGTACAACTAACAATTATAGGATGGTGAAAAATATCATTCTAAGACAATGAGTACTTTCCTATAGAAACCTCAATGAGAATATCATTTGGTCTATCTGATAGGATTTAAACAGCTTTCACAGAGGTAACACTTGAACTTAGACTTGAAAAGATAGTAGCTTTTTTAAATGAAAAAGATGGGAGAGAAGGCATTTCATAAAAGGAGGTGAATTTGAACAGAATAAGGAACACTCTTGAAATGTCACAAATTACAGGGAAACTGGACAAGTCCTGGTAAAAGTGGAAGAAAAAAATAAAGCTGAAATGAAGTTGGAGTAGATGTTGAGGGGCTAGCAAGGTGGATTTTTTCAGAACTGGGGCGGACCCCACAGTCTTGTGCATGTTAAGCAAGTGCTTTATCGTGGAGCTACAAGGTCAACCTCATGAGGTGGACTGCTAGGCCAAAGAATGGCATGGTCATATTTCTGTTACTGACAGGCATCTCTGGTCACAGCTGGGAGAAATGGGTTGGAGCAGGGTGAGGTGGCAGCCAGGGGTGCTGCTGAGGGTCTGAGCACAAGAGGACTTGGCCTGAGCTAGGACCAAGGAGTCCATAGACACATCCTTGGAATTCAGCTCTTGGTCAACCTCCCAACCTTCCTGACATTTTCCCTTCATACATGCTGACTTCAGTGTTGCCATATTCCAACGATAATCTTTTGAAAGAACTGAAATTACAATTTTCCGTTAGACCGAGAATCAACAGTTGATGGTGCTGAAGAGCCACTCTCATAACCCCAGAACTTCTCTGCTCACAAGAAGACTAACAGCAGATGTCTAAGGCAGAGATCATCCAAAACTAGCTAGGCACAAGAAGTTTGAGGAGTTTAACATTCTCTACATGAGTGTGAGGTACAAATCCATTCCTGTACCAGACGAAACAATGTTCCTATCTGATTGACTTTCAGCTGTTTTTCCTGGAAGCACTCAGAAGTCTTTCCTGTTCCATGGGGGTTATTGATAAGCTCTTAGCTGGGTAGGGCACGTGTCTCACTCTCTGGCTATGTTCAGTACAGCCACAACTTTCCACCTAATGTCCCCTCTCTTACCTGCACATGACAAACTCCTAACCTTGGTGAAATTCAGGCTCCGGTAACAAGGTGTATTTGTTTTCTAGGGTTGCTGTAACAACGTACTGCAAGCTGGGAAGCTTAGAACAACATAAATTTATTGTCTGACAATCCTGGAAAGTACAAGGCCAAGTTCAATGTGTCGGCATATAGTAAGTCCTCAATACATAGTAGGTTTTTTCCCATTTATGGACAATTGTTGTCTACTATTCCTTTGTTAAGCATAGGAACATCTATTACAAAGCATCTCCATCCCTAGGCCTAAGTAGAATTTTTTTAAAACCTGAGATAGCACAATCAATTATTTTCTTCTATGTAGTTAAAAATGACAACATGGTCATGTAGTTGTCTGTCAATAAAATAGAACCTAGCTCAATGTCCATGTGTAACTCTGAAGTATACATATATTGAGAAAATGCCCTGCACTTTTTCTGTCTCTCATTGCAAAATTTCTGTCTCTCACTGCCTGACTGCAGCTTCTCACTGCAAATCTCACTAGGTTTTGTGCCCCATGCTGGATTTCTAGGCTGACTTCAATCCCTATTCCCTGGTAACCCAGCACCAAAATAAAAAGAATGAGAAGGCAAATGGAATAAGAAGCAAAATCCAACAATATGTTGTATACAAGAAACACACCTAGGGCAAAAAGAAGCCCATAGACTGAAAGTGAAAAGATAGAAAACAATTCTCCATGTGACAGGAGCCCCGAAAAAAATAGGGGTAGCAATCTTATTTGCAGACAAAGTAAATTTCAAACCAAAACTGATTCTAGTATTATGGATGTAGGACGGTACTGTATCATACCTCTATGAATGTAAAATATCTTGTACCTGTTTTATGATACATAGTAGGGACCATGCTTTATCAGAGCTACATTTAATGATATTACTCTAGAATGTTCTCTTTCCAGATGATAATTATGATACTAATTTAAAAAAATGGTTCCAGCTACCACAACAGCAACAGAACTTTGCTGTTTTCTGGATATTATTCTTTTCTTTGTTTTTTTGTTTTGTTTCTAATGGAATGTGCTGAATGTCTATAATTTTGTTCAGATGACTGCAGAACCTGGAAAAGCTGTTGCTGCTATCGATGTATAACATACTATAATTAGT
>NW_022900943.1:285093-291700 GCF_012274545.1 Fukomys damarensis
CTAAAGGTGTAGGGAAAGTGGGAAGGGGGGGGGAAAGGTAATAAGGGAGAGGAAAAAATATGAGAAATTGAAAAAATGAAAATAAAGTGTTTGTAAATGGGGAGGGGAGGAGGGGGTGAAGGGAGGGCAGGGACAAGGGGAAAAAATGAGAATCAAGACCTATTATGTAAAGGTACAGAATCCCAATGATGAATATAACTGCATTGTATACCTAGGTTGTACCAATAAACAATAAAAAAATACAAAAAAAAAAAAGAATGAGAAGGACAGTATTCCACTTTTAAATGTCATACCAAAGGAGTTGTTACCAGTCTATAACAAGCTCCTTTCTCCTTTTCTATCTAGCTTCCTTTCCTGATCAGCACTCGGGATGGGAAAACACAAGCCACCTGTGGGCTCAGTCATTAGGAAAACCTGGAAGAGCCACACCCCTGCCCTAGGCCCTGAGGATGGAGAATGGATTATCAAACTGTGACAACTCCTAAGGCTCATCATTCCACTCCTCAGCGGCAACTTTTAAACCGAGTCTAAAACCTCTCTTGATTCCTCTTCTCTTCCTTTTTCTGTTTTTCACTTTTTCCATTTTTATTTGCTAGAAACAATAAATGTTAACAACTCAAAGAGAAAACAATAGTGGAGGGAAGCAGTGGGAGAACAATTCACATTCTAATTTGTTGACTTTAGTAAACTGATTTCATGATCAACTGCAAGGAGACGGCCCCTGTGCAGCCCATTGACCAGTTGCACAGTTGTGTAACAGTAAGTGATCACTTATTTGGTTGTATGTGAAATACATTTGTCTTCCAGTAGTGAAGGCGCATTGGTAATCTTAGCCTCCACAACTAAAGCAAAAGAGAAGCAAATATATTTGCATAAGCTTTCCTCAGGTCTGACCACACAGCAATAAGGCTTGCAGGGATTCCAGGTTAACCATCCTCAACCAGCTGGAATGCTTCTCTCCTGGCCAAATGGCTAGGACGGGAGGACACACAAAGTCTCAGCATCCTCTCAGTGGACCACATCTTTCCCAACGTAACACCTGAATTTCAAAAACTCTCCTTGTCAAAGTTCAAATGAAAGATCTGAGCACTATTGTATTATTATAATTATTATAAAGAGAGAATATCATGAGCATGTTTTCTATTTCAAGTAGGTGAGACGTGCTAGATTAGTTATAAACACGCCTACCAGCTAGCTCAGAGTCTAACATATAGTACATTTCAACACATATATGTGGATAAAAAACTAATTTATAAAATGATTTTAAAATAAAAAGTAAAGCTAAATATTTATACACTCAAAAAGAATCTTGAAGGTATGACAAAAGTTAGAATATTTGATGCTCTTCAGTTTGGTAAGAACTAGCTAGGGCTTTTGACTGCAACCAGTCTATGCTGGAAAGGGAAGAATATCTGACTACCTACATTTTGTGGATAGCCAAGATGCTGTTACCTTAGAAGTACCTCTCCCTCTATCACCTAAAGCCTCAAAATCAGCTGTTAAAATTTCATTCTCTTCTCTCAAAAGTGCGTACATCCATTTCAACGCAAGCAGCAAGCAAATATTTCAAATGTATACAAATCAATGTGCATACATATGGCTTCAGTATGTAAGGACAGGTTCTGATAAGCCGTAGGGAGTGATCAGGAAAGCCCACGAAGTGTATCATGAGGGATCGCAACCAAAGTGGAGAAAGAGCAGACAGGAGAAGAGGGTTCAAAAACAAGCTTCATGTACTTCATCATTTTGCCAGCAAAACCAGGAGAGTTTAGAGATGGCGGTTCCTACAGGGTCCTTTCTTCTCACTTTTTTATCTATAAAATAAAAATAAAAATACCTACCATGAATTTATCTTGGAAATATTTATTTACTTATTTATTTTTAAGCAGTAGCAGGTTATTTGAAAAAGTAAAAATAAAGAATGAGGGAGAAACTGGCTCTGCAGAGTGAGCTTCAGCAAGTAAAAGAGGAAAAAGCAAGATAAGAAAACACCCCGGAGAAAGCAGGGCACTATCGGGAGGAGTGCCACAAAAGCAGGAGCACTTTTTAGAAAAGCAAAATAAATCATATGCACTGTGAACGTTAAACATTATCTACTAGCCCTGAAAAACAACCATTTGTCCCCTATTCCACGCTATAAAAATTACAGTAGTCCAGTGTTATTATACAAACAACCACCGAACACAAAATAACTTCCTAGTTATATTGTTCATCTAGATTTATTATTTGGGATTTCTAGTTATCATTTGGGATATAACTTTCTAGTTATATTACTAACTAATATGACAGTGGAAGGGAAAAGAAAACGGTGTCCAAAGTTTTTAAACTGTGCATTCTTTTTGACTTGGCAATTATGTTTCTTTAATTTTATACTAATTTTATACTAATTTTAATTTTATACTAATATTTAGATTGAAAAGGTATTAAACAGATTTCTATTGGTTCAGACTTTATAATCCCAAAATTTAGTGGTAAAATATAAATTTCTAATCATAGAAGACTGATTAATAATGTTTTACTATAGTTTTGAAATGGAATACTATATACTAATTAAAACAGTTATGCTAGAGTTTTATGTATTGACTTAGAGATTATTCCAGTTTATACTCTAGGTAGCAATGACACATTTCAAAAAAGTATGTGTATTATAATTCCACTTTGTGAGGAAAAATTTACAAATATGCATAAAAGAACATCTAGAATTAACATACTAAAATAGTAAAGGTATTATCTCTGAGATTCATGAAGATTTATTTGTTCTTTGTACTTTTTGATGACTCTTCTTTTTTGAGACAGGGTCTCAGCCAGCTATGTATTTCAGGCTGACCTTGAACTCACTATGTAACTAGCCCAGGCTGACCTAGAAATCACAGCTATCCTCCTGCCTCAGCCTTCCAAGTGCCATTCCCAGCTTAAAAATGACTTTTATAATAACTTAGTAATAATAAAGCTACTGTGATTTTTTTCCCCCTTTGTTTCTGGGTATCCAACTCAGGACCTGTGCTTACCAGGCAAGCGTGGTACCACTGAGCTACATTACCCATCCCTAGGCCTATTTCAATCTGAAGGACTAAAATACATTGCCTCCAAAAAAATTAATTAATTAAATAAAATACATTGCCTCCAATTTTATCATGATCCAAATGAGTCTTCTACCCTTGTTGTGTCTGACTCTCCACTTACTCTCCCATGCCCTGTCAATTAAGTAACTGAGAATAGGAACATAAGCCCCATTTGACAGTTATAAGCCCCAGTTTAATTACTTTTTGTTTTTTGTTTGTTTGTTTGTTTGTTTGTTTTGTTTTGTTTTAGACATGGTCTCACTGTGTAGTTGAGACTGACCTGGAACTCACTATGTAGCACAGGCTGGTCTCAAACTCACAGCGATCCTCCTGCCTCAGCCTCCGAAGTGCTGGGATCACAGGTGTGAACCACCACTCCCGGCTAGCCCCAGTTTAATTTCGGAGACTCATATGTTGTATTTTATACCTCAAGGAAATCTTAAAGTATATTTACCCATTCATAAACCTTTATTGTGAGTACAAAATGCTCTAGTTTGCGATTTAGGAGACTTTGGTGCTTTTCCCTCTTAGCACCAATGAGTCTGGCCAAAGGCTCCACTGGACTTCTCAGGACCACACCAGGAGTCCCAGAGGTTTATGCATACATGAATTTTTCTTCTCTCAAAGATTTAATATCTTATCTTGTTTCCTTCTCTCCATGAGATTGTAATTTAATGTAAAGGGCTTTTCCTGCTGGATTTTATAGATCTAAAGGGAAGGTCTGGATTGAAAAACTATGTATATTTGGATTGAAAAACTATGTATATTTGGATTGAAAAACTATGTATATTTGAATTCTCTAGCACTGATTCTGTGTGACCTTGGTCAAATTTATGAACTTTTCTGAAATTTACCTTCATCACCTTAAAAGTGGGCTAATAAAATGATGTGCCTCTTAAGATTTCAAAAATGAGTTACTACATCTAAATCTTTCAGAATAATTTTGGTATTTCTTAAGACATACTCGGTGCATGATAGATTATGTTATTGTTGGTTACAGCAGTTACTCAATTCTCCTCAAAGATGAAGACCTAGTAATAAGAGATTATGTAAAATCCAAAAGAAAAAACTGAAGTGTCTTAAGTAAAAAAAAAAAAAAAAAAAAAAAGGAACCCATGTTGTTAAGTAAGAATTTACTGAAAGGATTGAAAAAAGAGAGAGCTGATTCAATACCAAGAGTTTCTTGGGTACTATCAAAGAACTGATTTTTTGGCATGTGTTTGAGATGCATAATATAGGTACATCAATGGACGTCTTAATACACAAAAACTTGAGAACCATCTCTTATCACTAGTAAAAACAATTTGTTTTAAAATATTTGACAGAAGTCACAATTTAGAATACTCTAATGAAACTAGCTCTTGATTTCATGTAGTAATTAAGCAGAGATTTTAATTATTTCAGTACACTCTTATTTCCATTTAAAAGCCTTCAATAAATTGCATTTAAGCAGTTTTAATATCCAGACTTATACAAAGATTACCTGTGATTTTAGATAAACACAGATTTTTTTAAGCAGCACTTGAAATTTAACCCCCACATCCTGAGATTAAAGGGAGCCTCCAGGATTTACAAAATATGTGATGAAGAATCATGTTTTCATGTCCTTTCATTTCAGCAGGAACTTCTGTTTCAATTGAAAACATTTTCTTACCATTAAAGATACCCAAAGGGCAATCATGAGTTAAGACCTGGAAAATAAAACCAAGAGGAAAAAACTGAAATAACATGTGGTTGTCATTTTCAAGGCCACAGAGAAAGGAAGTGGTTCTCTACTGCTAGCTGAGCACAGGCAGACAAACACACCACAAATTGATTGTGTTCTGCTTTATTCATGCATGGGGAAGCAGGTGCTGACTTGTTTAGGACCTCTGATGCCACTGCATATCTGAGATAGTTTTCCGTTCACATTTGTGACCTCTCACAACCCCTGCGAAAGATGCGCCCATCTTATTGGTCCACAGTCCTCTTTGTAAAGATGAACCTTAGTAAGTTATAGGACTCCGTAAGACCACAGTTAAAAGTTCAATTAGAAATCTCTTTTCCCAGGCTGGGGATTTAGCTCAGTGGCTCTGCCACCTGCCTTGCAAGTGTAAGATCCTGAGTTCTATCCCTGGTATAAAAAAAAAAAATCCCTTTTCCTGAACTTTCTGTCCTAGACATTATTGTCCATGCTAAAAGAGTAATGCTTTTGACAATGCCACTTGTAAAAATAGCATTAAGCTGTATTATAAACCATAGCATCTCAAAGGAGGATTTTAAAACAACTGGTGGAAATGAGTTTGCCATTGTTCCAGTCTCCTACACTGCTTGTGGTCACCTTTCCTATCTTCTCTTTTCATTTCCCCTTACACACCCCAGACTTCAGTGCTGCTTCGTCTGGGTCCCACGCACACAAGGCACATATCTTGGTGCTTACATGGGAGTCACCCCTCACGTCCGTTCCCGGCCAGACATTGCTAGTTGATTACAGCACAATTCCATTGAGGCCAGATCCTCAGAATCGGGATCCAAAGAATCCTTCTCACTCCAGCGGTCTAATTCCAGTTGATTTGTGACAAGGCGTTTCTCCAAGTTCGAACATAGTGCTCTCACCTTAGATTGCCTCTGCCAGCATCTGATATTCTTTCTGAGATTCATTTTCCTCACCTGTGCAATAGGGGTCACATAATTGCTCCTCATTAGTCCTATAATGACATAATGTACAGAACCTCACCATGCAAATGTACAGAATTATTATCCTTCACATAATGCAGTGGGTTTTTAAGTAGCTCCCATCATAACTAGCTTTCTCCTTTAGAAACTTCCAGACAGACTTTCGTTTTAGTGGTGCAGCTTCTAGCACAGTGACAGTGAATTATTTGCTCTCAATAAATATTACCCACCTCCATCCCCAACCCTCCCTAACTTCTAATAATGTCACCCACTCATCAGTGTTGGTGTTCATGGTGCACTTACACCATAATCCATCTCGTTCAAATGAATTCCAAAACACAGCATCTCAAAGGAGGGTTTTAAAGCAATATCGTGACAGGTTTTATACTCATTCACTCATAGGCCTCTACAACATTCCTGCCCTTATAAAGAACAAAATTCTGTAAATAAATGTGCCAATGGCAGAGGACCCCAGGCTTTCTTCTCCTTAAGAGGATGATGATGGTGCTGCTGCTGCTGTTCCTAATGATGCTGATGATGGTGATGGGGTGTCAGTGGTAATAAACATTGATTCAGCATTTCCTCCACACAAGTCTTTGGTCAATAATTTTTATAAAAACTGCATGTGCTAATATATGATCTTCACCTTAAAGATTAGGAAATTGGCAGAGAGGTTAAATGACTTGCCAAGGTCATGCAACTATTGAATAAGTAGGTCATGCCATTATTAAGAGAGGGTTCAAAAGCCGGGCATGGTGGTGCATGCCTGTGATCCCAGCACTCGGGAGGCTGAGGCAGGAGAATCGCTATGAGTTCGAGACCAGCCTGGGCTACATAGTGAGTTCCAGGTCAGTCTCAACTACATAGTGAGACCCTGTCTCAAAAAAACA
>NW_022900943.1:291726-344280 GCF_012274545.1 Fukomys damarensis
ACACACATAAAAAAAAAAAAAAAAAAAAAAAAAAAAAAAAAAAAAAGAGAGAGAGAGAGAAAGGATTCAAACCCAAGCCATCAAGGCCCAGAGCCGATTTTCTCAGATCTGCATGTTGCTGCTTCCTCTTTGTCTGCCTTTCTCCTGGAGTTTGTGAGGTTCATGTCAAACACAATGGGTTTTCCCTAGAGGATGTGTTAGAAGCACCAGCCTCTTTCTTGCTCGGGCTCCTTTCACTCATCCGCCGGACCAGATGGACACTATTCATATACAACTTAGTTTCCCTGCCCAGGGAGTACGTCCTTCAAGGCATGATTTTGGCCCTTAAGTATTTCATGGGAAAATTGTTCATAGTTGTGGAAATATAAAGGTGTGTATAATATTATGAATATGAAAGCATATTGTCCTTTTTTTCTTTTTGTTTCTACAACCCTAATACTTAACATAGTGTCCTACACACGATCACTTTCCAGTGAAATCAGGAGGTGGAGTGGGGGCTGTTAACTGAGACCTTACTGATTCATAGTGTGTGAGGGGTCACAGCAGACAGCTGAGAGTGGATCCATAACATGGCACTTGATCATCATAAGAGCGTCTAGGGCTGGGGATTTAGCTCAGCGGTTCAGTGGCCTGCCTTGCAAGCGCAAGGACCCAAGTTCAATCCCCAGTACCAAAAAAAAAAAGAGCAGCTAACATTCCTTGAAAACGGAGGGTGTGCGACGCTGTGCCCCAAATGTTTTACAGAAATTGGCAAAACTTTGAACTGAGACCCAGAGGAGCTAAACAACCCACCCTAGACTGTGGCTGGTAGAAGTGACCCAAACCAAGGCAGCCAGTCTCCTGCATTAGCACTCTGCATTCTTATGCTTAATTAGGAAAGAAATGAGGAATGTCATGCTGTGAATAATGATGTAAGCACAGCCAGATGGGAAGAGGAGAGACTAAGACAAAAATATCACGTGCTCTGCGATTCTAATATTGACAGGAAAAAAACTAACAAAAATCTCATTGTACCCACTCATATGAGAAGGACCTGAAATGTATGTTTGTGGTGAAATACAATTAGTTAAAACAAAGCTTTCAAACTGTACTAAATATCTAAACCAGGATTTCTCCCAGAGAGAATTATTCTAGATTTTAACAAAGACAAGTTTCTCCATCAGGAACAGGGCATGTAGAAGAAAAAGCAAAGTACCCCTGGACGTGGTGACACGTGCAAACCTAGCACTCTGGGAGCTGAGTCAGGAGAGTCTCAAATTCGAGCAGAGATTGGGTAACAGCAACTCAGGGAGAGCTTGTCTCAAAAATTGAAAATGGGGGCATAGCTCATTGTGCAGGCCCTGCGTTCAATGCCCTGTCACCCCACCACCACCAGGGGGGAGCGCAAACTAAGGCAAGGACATTCACAGCTTTGTGTTTAACTGAGAGTTGATCTTTTATTGGAGATAGTTCATATCCATCACAATTGCAAAGCTGAATGTGCATATCACTGTCCAAAGGTGCTAGGAAGTTTTTCTGATTAAAAAGATGTAAATAAGGGCTCAGGGATTTAGCTCATGGTTCCGCTGCCTGCCTCACAAGTGCAAGAACCCAAGTTTGATGCCTGGTACCAGAAAAAACAAAAAAGAGGCAAATGAAAAGCAGGAAGAAAGAAAAAGAAAGGAGGAGTATCCCAAAATCCCATGGAAGGACAAAGCGCAGCAGACATAATTTGAAGATATGGAATCTGTGCGATCAGAGGCCGTCCACCTCCAAGCTGCCTGTCAGAGGGAGGAACAGCAGCGGTCAGGGCCCCCAGGGCCCAGTCAGAGCTCCCTGGCAGGACGTCTGGCTTACCAATGTCTTGTCTCTGGACTGTCATTTTCAAAGGAGCAGAGGCAACTGGAAGATTTTACAGCATTCAGGAAACCGAGAACATTTTTCATGAAAGTATTAAAAGACAGTAGCAACTTCGAACTGCTCCAGGCTTTGAAGACTGACCGGTTTCCAAAGGAAAGTGTTCTCTGCCAACCAGGAAGTGCTGCAGAAGATCCTCAACATGTCTGGGCTGAATGTCTCCCACAAGACCATATATAATACCCGAGGTCCTGCCTGCACGACCCATGCAGACACAACCACTGGCTTACTTTAAAATCGGCAAGGAGTTTCTTAATCCAATAAGGTTAATTTACTAGGGTTAATGATCAAAGGCCATGCCTAAAAATTTGGCAGTTTCTGTTTTCAGTGAATCCAAAATTTGATCTGGAGAAATAGGATGAAGTCCTCCATTCTCACCCCCATCCCAATCTTGAGCATACCCAGCTGGTTCTGTGGGTGCTTCATGATTTCCTGAGAGAACGATAACAAAGGAAGGCAGGACAACAAAGGTGGTCACAGATTAGGAAAGCTGAGGGAAATATGGGGTCTTAGTTTGGGCTCTATAACAAGGTACTGTAGACTGAGTAGCTGAGACATCAGTCTAAGATCAAGGCACTAGAGAGTCAGCATCTCCTGAGGACTCCTTCCTGGTTCACAGACAGCTCTTCCTTCTTTCCGTCCCCTCCCCTTGCTGTGTCCTTGCTGTGTCCTCACTCTGAGCAAAGGGCAAACGAGTTCCTTTGGACCCGTTTTTCTGTGGTTACTAATCGCACTCAGGAAAGCTCCACCCTCACCACCAGCCACCTCCCAGAAGGAGCCCCTCCCTGACACCGCC
Organism: Fukomys damarensis; assembly: GCF_012274545.1. Classification (NCBI taxonomy): domain Eukaryota; kingdom Metazoa; phylum Chordata; class Mammalia; order Rodentia; family Bathyergidae; genus Fukomys; species Fukomys damarensis. The sequence goes on from NW_022900943.1 coordinate 294,419, forward strand.
ACTTTAGGGTGAGGGTTTGACACACCAGTCGGACATCGGCAGGAGAAAGGTGACACAGAAGGGCCGGAGATGCTCCTACCGGTCCTCCGTGCTAACGGTGGGACAAGGAAAGATCCGGAAAACCCTCACTCTCTCTTAGACTTCCTGTCACCCACTCATGGTTAAAACCCTCATAAATCATCAATGTGTGTTTTTTCAGTTTTGTCTTATTCACATTCTTAATATCACAATATATTTCATATTTGTGGGTTATTTTCATATTTCTAGGTAGAATTGAGTATAACTAACTCCTACAGAGCGAAAAAATTATCTTCACTAATGAGACTGACTGGAGGAACAAAATGATAGCTTTACACACAAAACCAGTTATTTACAATGTCAGAGACCAGAGGAGTCCTGAGGCCTCACTGCCGTCCGGTGAGCACAAAGCAGAAAGGCTGCTCTCGGGGGATCGCGTGTCGAGGGAAAACTGAAAACAGCTGACGCTGAGCTGTTTAGCAGAGATGCGCAGTGCGAGCCGGGAAGCAGGTGGATCCTGCGCTGCTCTGATGGCTCGTGCCGCGTGTGGGTGGGTAAAGGTGAGCGCGGGGACGGCTCGGCTCCCGGCCTGCTGGAGGTGAGCGCCTGCTGGCTGCCGGCGGCGTGGTGAGCTGACTCCGTGTCCCTTTGTCATTCATCCTTGCTCACCCTGGGGTCAGGAGAAGCAGCAGCCTCTAGGTCCTCAGTGAGGCCGGCTGGGCGTGGCCAGCGACAGGTGGGCTCCCCATGAGCCTGTAAGTTAATGGGTAAGGTCTGAATTTAAAGTACTAACTAGCACCATATTTAAAGACTGTACAATATTCTTTTTAGAAAAATGATGCTATTTTTTCCAAAATGGTGGTACTTATTTTCCATATTATTGATTTTCACTAAATCTTACTCCTGCGTACTTCCACCACTAGCACTTGTACTTAGGACATGGATGCTCGGGTATTAGGTGATTTCCTCCATGTAAGGTACTGCCCACATTATTCAAGAGCATTTCTGTCCAGTAGGATTTTCAGCAAAATTGAAACATTCTCTTTTTTGTCTAATATAGTGGACAGTAGCCACGTGGCTCTTAAACTCTTGGAATGTGCCTAGGATGACTGAGGAATTAATTTTGAAATTTCACATAATTTAAAATTTAATACCACATGTGGCTGGCTGCTATTATATTTAACACTCCAATTCTATATTCCCAAGGATTCTTGGATGAGAGGGAGGAGTGGGAGAAGGTAACTTCCTCAAACTATGTTGCTACACTCTTAACATAAAACACAATGTCCATAAAAACTGTTTATCAATTTAGTCTAGAGTGGACCTTTCAGCCATATCATTACAACACTTTACGCCCAATACGGTCTCCACTGCTTTTCAATTTATCACCATCTGACAGAAGATTAATTGTATGTTTTGTTTATTTATGTATTGCTTGTCTTCTCCTAACAGTGTAACTGGAATTCCGAAATCGTGTCCCACAGTGATGAAGAATGAAATCACAGATGAAGGAGGTAGGGTTCAAGCAAATGTATTTAAAAGATGTAAAGGCTGCAGAGTAAAGGAAGAGATGCCCTACTAGCCAGGAGGGAGTCCTGAGTAGGACACCAGAGAAGACTTGTCTAGGAGACTTAAAGGGGTTCAGAAGAGAGCTCAGGCCTTTGTGTAAGCAATATAATCTCTACCTTATAGGAGCCTACACACTGCTTAGGTTCTAATCTATGAATGCAGTGCTCAAGAGAGGCCTATGTGCCCTTGAGCCATTGGCCTGCCTGATCACACTCTAGTGAGGTCTCAGACATTTGGCAGATGTTTTTGTAAGATTCCTGGAAGGTAGTGACTCAGCAGACTCTATTTCCGGCTTCACAGCTCCATTTTGGCACCACTGTCCTTACTGTCTAATAGAATCCTAACTCCTGTCTCATTAATTATGCCTCATTCCACCACCACCACCACCACCCACACACGCAGGCTGACCTTAACTGTTAGAGAAGAGGGTTGATGGTCACTCTAACTGCTTTGAGCTATACAGGGGCAGCAGGAAGCAGCCAGCACTCAGGAACATCTGGAGGGATTGTGCAATGGCCCATGGTAGAAGTGAGGTGCGGTCTCTGTGGCATGTTTCATTTATGTGACCAGATGAAATTTATTTTTTGTCTTTTTAATTCAGTTTATTGGTACGTTTTAGGGATACAGTACAGTTACACTCATTATTGGGATCTTGTATTCCTACATGACAGGTCTTGGTTCTCATTTTTTCCCCTTGTCCCTGCCCTCCCTTCACCCCTCCTCCCCTCCCCATTTACAAACACTTTATTTCCATTTTTTCATTTTCTCACAATTTTTCTTTTCCCTTATTACCCTTCCCCTACCCATCCCACCTTCCCTATGCCTTTAGACCTTTTCTTCCCATTTCACAATGTCAGTCATCTCATTAGGATCTTATGTATTGTTGCAGTTTATTCACACCAAAACTATTCAGTATTTACATATATGTGACTTATTTATTTCACTTAGGAGTATATCCTCAATATGTAATCATTTTCCTATGAATGAATCTAATTCCTAATTTTTTATGGCTGAGTAATATTTCACTTTATAGAAAAACCACATCGTCTTTATCCAGTTTCCTATTGATGGGCAAATGGGCTGTTTCCAAGTTTTAGCTATTACAAACTCTGCTGCTATAAACATGGGTGCATATACATCACTGTGATATGATTCTTTTAGTTCTCTTGGAAAGATACCCAGCAGAGGGATGGCTGGGGGTCAAATGGAACCTCTAGTCCCAGCTCTTTGAGGTATCTCCATATTGATTTCCTTAGTGGTTGCACCAATCTGCACTCCCACCAACAATGGAGAAGGGTTCCTTTCTCCCATAACCCCATCAACATGTGTTATTGATTGATTTCTTGATAGCAGCCATTCTTTGTGGGGTGAGGTGGAATCTCAGTGTTGCTGTCATCTGCATCTCTCAAAAGACCAGTGTGATGTGAAACATTTTTTCATATATTTACTTGATGCTTTTATTTCTTTGTCTGAGAAGTGTCTGTTCATTTCAGATGCCCATTTTTGTTTGTTTGTTTGTTTGTTTGTTTTTGAGACAGGGTCTTACTATGTGGTTGAGACTGACCTGGAACTCACTATGTAGCCCAGGCTGGTCTCAAACTCAAAGCAATCCTCCTGCCTCAGCCTCCCGAGTGCTGGGATTACAGGTGTGCACCACCACGCCTGGCTTCAGATGCCCATTTTTTAATTGGGTCTTTATATTTGAGGGGGCTGATTGTTTTGAGTTCTTTATATATTCTAGATAATAGTCCTTTGTCTGAGGAGCAGCTGGTAAAAAGTTTTTCCCACATTGTAGGTTGTCTCTTAGTTCTATTGATGGTTTCTTTTGCAGTGCAGAAGCTTTTTAGTAAGATGAGAGCCCACTTGTTGATTCTTTCTGCTAGTTCCTGTGCTACTGAGGATTTGTTCATAAAATCTTTTCCTATGCCAATGTCTTCCAGAGTTCTGCCTAACTTATCTTCCAGTAAGTTTAATGTTTCTGTTTTAATATTTAGATCTTTAATCCACTTAGATTTTAATTTAGTGCATGGTGAAAGAATAAGGGTCCAGTTTTAATCTTTGGCAGGTTGAGATCCAGTTTTTCCAACACCATTTATTAAAGAGGCTATCTTTCCTCCATTGAGAATGGTCAGCTCCTTTGTCAAAAATGAGCTAGCTGAGTACATCTGGAATTGCTTTTGTGTCTTCCAATCTATTCCACTGATCCTCAGGTCTGTTTCTTTGCCAATACCATGCTGTTTTTATCACAGTGGCTTTGTAGTATAGTTTCAAATTGGAAGTTGTTATACCAGCTGCCATGTGTCTGTTGCCTAGGATGGCTTTTGCTATTCTAGATCTCTTATGGTTCCAAATGAGTTTTTGGATTCTTTTTTCTAGTTCTGTGAAATATAGTGTTGGCATTTCAATTGGCATTGCATTGAATCTGTATTGCAGTTTTGGTAGTATGGCCATTTTCACTATGTTGATTCTTCCTACCCAGGAGCAGGGGGTATCTTTCCATTTTTTAATATCCTCTTTGATCTCCTTTTTCAGAGTGCTATAGTTTTCAGTGTAGAGGTCTTTTGCTTCTTTTGATAGATTGATTCCTAGATACTCCATTTTTTGGATGCTATTGTGAAGGGAATTGTTTCCCTAATTTCTCTCTCAGTGAGTCTGTTATCTGTGTACAAGAAGGCTATTGATTTTTGGGTGATCACCTTGTATCCAGCTACTCTACTGAATATGTCAATTAAATCTAGAGGTCTTTTTGCTGGAATTTTTTGGGTCTTCAATGTAGAGTATCATATCGTCTTCCTTTCCTATCTTTATTGCTTTAATTTCTTTCTCTTGTCTAATTGCTGTGGCTAATGTTTCCAGAACTATATTGAGGAGGAGTGGTGATAGTGGACATCCTTGACTTATTCCTAATTTTAGAATGAAGGTTTTCAGTTTTTGGCCATTTAATATGATGTTGGCTATTGGTTTTTCATAGATAGTCTTTATTAAATTGAGATAGAGACCATCTATTCCAATTTTTTGCAGGGTTTTTATCATGAATGGGTGTTGAATTTTGTCAAATGCTTTTTCTACATCTATTGAGAGGATCATATGGTTTTTGTCCTTGACTCTGTTAATATAGTGTATTACCTTTATTGACTTATGTATGTTGAACCAACCTTGCATCCCTGGAATAAATCCGACTTGGTCAGGATGTATGATCTTCTTGATGATCCTCTGTATTATGTTTGCTAGTATCTTATTAAGGATTTTTGCATCTATATTCATTAAGGAAATTGGCCTGTAGTTCTCTTTTTTAGTTGTGTCTTTCCCTGGTTTGGGAGCCAAAGTGATGCTTGCTTCCAGGAATGAATTTGGAAGTATTGCTTCCCTTTAAATTTCACTGAAAAGTTTGGAGAGTAAAGGCAGTAATTCTTCTCTAAATGTCTTGCAAAATTCAGCAGTGAATCCATCCGGACCCGGGCTTTTCTTTGTTGATAAATTTTTAATTACATTTTCAATTTCACTGACTGTAATTGGGGTGTTTAAAATGTTTTTATCTTCTTTGTTCAGCTTTGGTAATTCATAAGTATGTAAAAATCTGTCCATTTCTTCTGTGTTTTCCAATTGATTAGAGTATAGGTTGTCAAAGTAAGTATTAATGATCCTCTGGATTTCTGTTGGATCTGTTGTAACTTCACCTTTTTCATTCCTGCTTGCATGGATCTGAGCCTTTTCTTTCCTTTTTTTAATAAGATTAGCTAAGGGTTTATTGATTTTATTTATTCTTTCAAAAAACCAACTCTTTGTTTCATTTAATTTTTGTATCATTTTCTTAGTTTCCATTACATTGATTTCTGCTTTTATTTTTATAATTTCCTTTCTTGTTCGAGCTTTGGGTTTTTCTTGCTCTTGTTTTTCTAGGAGTCTAAGATTCATCATTAGGTTGTTTATTTGAGCTCGCTCTGTTTTCCTAGTGTGGGCATTCACTGTTATGAATTATCCACACAGAACTGCTTTCATTATGTCCCATAGATTCCTGTATGTTGGCATTTTCATTTATTTGTAAAAACTGTCTGATTTCTTTTTTAATTTTCTCTGTGATCCATTGATTGTTCAGGAGAGTGCTGTTCAGTTACCATGTGTTTGTGAAGTTCCTAGAGTTTCTTTTGCTATTGATCTCCAGTTTGATTGCACTATGATCTGATAATATGCAGGGGATAACTTTGATTCTTTTGCATTTATTCATACCTGTTCTGTGAGCTATTATGTGGGCTATCTTGGAGAATGATCCATGTGCAGCTGAAAAGAATGTATATTCTGATTTTGTGGGGTGGAATACTCTATAGACGTCTATTAAGTCCAGGTGTTCCAAAGCTTGGTTCAGTTCTAGTATTTCGTTGTTGATTTTCTGCCTAGATGATCTATCTATTTGTGATAATGGGGTATTTAAATCCCCCACTACAATTGTATTAGTGCTTATTTGGTTTTTCATGTTACTTAATGTTTGTTTTATATAGGTGGGGGCATTAATATTTGGTGCATATATGTTTATGATTGTCATCTCTTCCTCTTGAATTGTTCCCTTTACAAGGATGTAGTGGCCTTCTTTGTTTCTCTTAATGAGTTTTGGTTTGAAATTTACATTGATGGTGAAAATCACCTTGTATCCAGCTACTCTACTGAATATGTCAATTAAATCTAGAGGTCTTTTTGCTGGAATTTTTTGGGTCTTCAATGTAGAGTATCATATCGTCTTCCTTTCCTATCTTTATTGCTTTAATTTCTTTCTCTTGTCTAATTGCTGTGGCTAATGTTTCCAGAACTATATTGAGGAGGAGTGGTGATAGTGGACATCCTTGACTTATTCCTAATTTTAGAATGAAGGTTTTCAGTTTTTGGCCATTCAATATGATGTTGGCTGATGGTTTTTCATAAATAGCCTTTATTAAATTGAGATAGAGACCATCTATTCCAATTTTTTGCAGGGTTTTTATCATGAATGGGTGTTGAATTTTGTCAAATGCTTTTTCTACATCTATTGAGAGGATCATATGGTTTTTGTCCTTGACTCTGTTAATATAGTGTATTACCTTTATTGACTTATGTATGTTGAACCAACCTTGCATCCCTGGAATAAATCCGACTTGGTCAGGATGTATGATCTTCTTGATGATCCTCTGTATTATGTTTGCTAGTATCTTATTAAGGATTTTTGCATCTATATTCATTAAGGAAATTGGCCTGTAGTTCTCTTTTTTAGTTGTGTCTTTCCCTGGTTTGGGAGCCAAAGTGATGCTTGCTTCCAGGAATGAATTTGGAAGTATTGCTTCCCTTTAAATTTCACTGAAAAGTTTGGAGAGTAAAGGCAGTAATTCTTCTCTAAATGTCTTGCAAAATTCAGCAGTGAATCCATCCGGACCCGGGCTTTTCTTTGTTGATAAATTTTTAATTACATTTTCAATTTCACTGACTGTAATTGGGGTGTTTAAAATGTTTTTATCTTCTTTGTTCAGCTTTGGTAATTCATAAGTATGTAAAAATCTGTCCATTTCTTCTGTGTTTTCCAATTGATTAGAGTATAGGTTGTCAAAGTAAGTATTAATGATCCTCTGGATTTCTGTTGGATCTGTTGTAACTTCACCTTTTTCATTCCTGCTTGCATGGATCTGAGCCTTTTCTTTCCTTTTTTTAATAAGATTAGCTAAGGGTTTATTGATTTTATTTATTCTTTCAAAAAACCAACTCTTTGTTTCATTTAATTTTTGTATCATTTTCTTAGTTTCCATTACATTGATTTCTGCTTTTATTTTTATAATTTCCTTTCTTGTTCGAGCTTTGGGTTTTTCTTGCTCTTGTTTTTCTAGGAGTCTAAGATTCATCATTAGGTTGTTTATTTGAGCTCGCTCTGTTTTCCTAGTGTGGGCATTCACTGTTATGAATTATCCACACAGAACTGCTTTCATTATGTCCCATAGATTCCTGTATGTTGGCATTTTCATTTATTTGTAAAAACTGTCTGATTTCTTTTTTAATTTTCTCTGTGATCCATTGATTGTTCAGGAGAGTGCTGTTCAGTTACCATGTGTTTGTGAAGTTCCTAGAGTTTCTTTTGCTATTGATCTCCAGTTTGATTGCACTATGATCTGATAATATGCAGGGGATAACTTTGATTCTTTTGCATTTATTCATACCTGTTCTGTGAGCTATTATGTGGGCTATCTTGGAGAATGATCCATGTGCAGCTGAAAAGAATGTATATTCTGATTTTGTGGGGTGGAATACTCTATAGACGTCTATTAAGTCCAGGTGTTCCAAAGCTTGGTTCAGTTCTAGTATTTCGTTGTTGATTTTCTGCCTAGATGATCTATCTATTTGTGATAATGGGGTATTTAAATCCCCCACTACAATTGTATTAGTGCTTATTTGGTTTTTCATGTTACTTAATGTTTGTTTTATATAGGTGGGGGCATTAATATTTGGTGCATATATGTTTATGATTGTCATCTCTTCCTCTTGAATTGTTCCCTTTACAAGGATGTAGTGGCCTTCTTTGTTTCTCTTAATGAGTTTTGGTTTGAAATTTACATTGATGGTGAATAAGATTGCTACCCCTGTTTTTTTCTGGGCTCCTGTCACGTGGAGAATTGTTTTCTATCTTTTCACTTTCAGTCTATGGGCTTCTTTTTGCACTAGGTGTGTTTCTTGTATACAACATATTGTTGGATTTTGCTTCTTATTCTATTTTGCCAGTCTATTTCTCTTGATTGGTGAGTTGAGGCCATTGACATTGATGGTTATAACTGATATGTACTGCCTTGTTATTGACATGTTATTGGCCTTTTGTTGACTCCTTTTACTTTTTCATCTTCTCCTTTTAATTTCTTGCCTTGCCTATTTAATTTGCTCTGTTGGGCCTCATGGTGGTGTTGCCTTCATTGTCTTTTTCTAGGATCTTGTTTAGAATTCCTTGTAGTGCTGGTTTGGTGTTCATGAAGTTTCTCAGGTGCTTTTTGTCATGGAAGTATCTTATTTCCCCAACCATTTTGAAAGAGAGTTTTGCAGGATACATCAGTCTAGGTTTGAGGTTGTTTTCTTTTAGGACTTGAAATACCTCACACCAGGCTCTCCTTGACCTGAGGGTTTGTGTTTAAAAGTCTGCTGTGATTCTGATGGGCTTTCCTTTGTATGTGATTTGTTTCTTTTCTCTTACTGCTTGTAGTATTTTGTTCTTCTGTTGGATTTCTGGGATCTTGATTATTATATATCTAGGTGTAGATTTTCTTTGATCGTGGCTAGTTGGAGTTCTATATGCCTCACTTATCTGTATGTCTAATTCTTCCCTTCTGTTTGGGAAGTTTTTTGTCATTAATTCTGTGAACAGATTTTTTAAGTCATTTGTATTTTCTCCTGCTACTTTATGGATTCCTATCAGTCTTATGTTATTCTTTGCATCATCTAGAAGTTGTTGAATCAAATTCTCATGATCCCTTACTGTTTTTAAGAGACCTCTCTTTTCATGGTCACTGACTGCAAGCCTATCTTCTATATCTGAAATTCTATCTTTGCAATCTTTTATTCTGTTGCATATGCTTTCAATAGAGTTTTTAATCTTCTGGATATCTGTTTGAATCTGTTTTATGGATTCCATTTCTTTCCTATGTTGGGCATTCATTGTTTCCATTTCTTTCTTATGCTGAGTCTTCATGGCTTCTATCATGGTCCTGAGCTCACCTATTTTTTTCTCAGTTTCTGTTCTAGAGTCTCGAACCATGACTTCCATTTTGCTCACCATCTCTATGGTTATCTGGGAAATTATTCCTGTTGTGAATTTTTCTAGAACCTGATTGATCTGTTTTGTTACTTCCTGTGCTATGGGTTCGGGGTGTCCTGCTGGTTCACTATCAGACTTTTCATCCTCATTTGCCCTACTGTTTGCCATTGGTGAACTGGAGGTCTGTCTTTGTGTCTTGTTTAAGTGTTTTCTCATTTTTATTTTTGTTGTTGGGTTGTCCTTGGTTTAATTTCTGGGTTATTACTTAAATCTTTCTGATATAGTTGCGCTTTAGCTTTTGAGTCTCTAATGCCTCATAGACATTCTCATTTTCATAATATCTGAGAAAACAACTCATTAAATCAATCACAATCCTTTATCCCTATTGATACATTCAGCAGCCCAATAGGATCAAGCACAACTTGCAATTTGACCACTTGTGGTAGTCATTAATCCATCACCTTTAAACCATGTGAATTAAATTAAAATCAAGAAGGAGCCCAAAATATGTTTGCAGTGGATATGCTTTTCAATATAGCATCTTTACCATTTAGGATGGGGGCTTAGACAGAGTTAGGACAAGAGGAGTAGATAAGTGAAGTATTGGAGGAGGTTTCAAGTGAAGCCAGAGGACATAGAATGACCATACAATCTTTATGAAACTATTGACTTCAAAAGGGATAGACAGAGTGCAAAAGTAAAGACAAGAATATATCCCCTTAACAGTAACAAGGGCTGGCTTTCCCTTGAAACTACTGACCCATGAGTGAGGTAAAATGACAGAAGAAAAGAACATAAAGAAAAATTAAAAAATGATAAAAGAAGAAGTCTGAGTTAGGGTAGGAGCAGGAATAGAAAGGGAGAGGAGGGATAATATGGTGGAGCAAGAGACTGAGTTAGAGAAAGAGGACAGAAAAAAAATTGCAGGGTGAAATGAGGAAAAGAAAAAAAAACATTTGAAGGGCCTCTTTCAGGCTATGTCTCTGCTGTCATAATATATCATGTGCACAGCCATGTGCAGAACCAAGTCCCCTAATCTCAGCTAGCCAATGGCAGATCCCCACGACTCAGACTTACCTCAGGCCATAAGGCCTAAATTGAGCTCCCCGACCTGCAGGGTTGAACTCCACACAGTTCTATTACAGTTTCCCCCACCCTTTCTTTAAAGAATGTTCAAAGTTGGGATCTCAGAAAAATACCCTTTATGACCACCTATGCCTCTGTAGAGTGGGTCCAAGGACTGGCCCAATTAGGAGGTCTGAGAGCAGTGGTGGTGGGGTGTTGTTTCAATGCCAAGCAGGCAGGGGATGGCCCAGATCCACCCAATGGGCCCGAGCAGGCGGTGGGAGAGATCTCAGGGCAGCCTTCCTCACTGGGGCTGGTGGCCGAGCAGAACCAGATGAAATTTAACAGAGAAAGAGGCAAGAGGAAATAAAGTGAGCAAGGAGACTGAGTAAACAGAGTCCAAAAATGTAGAGTGGCAAGAGCATCAATACTGGTAAGAAGGGTCAGCCTTCAGCCCAGCCCCAAGGGAACTTAAGGAGGGAGCTCTTGAACCTAGATTGGGTGCAAGACTGTTTTAGGAAGGAGACTGGATTACAGATGGATTCAGACATTGGGAAAGTAGGTTGGTTAAAGAATTGGGTGTGGTCCCTGACATCATAGTCCCATGTATATCGGAAAGAGGCAGAAGGAGAGTACAAGGACTCCAGTACAGATCCTGTTTCCCTAAGGTTAGAGGAACAATAAGAGGCCTTAAGCAGAGGTGTAACCTGTCCTAAAGCCTGATAGCTTTGTCTTGAAGTATTTTTCCAGTTGGGAATGATGCTATGGTCTTTTTCTCCTGGAGGGTCGGAGGGCCAGGTGTAAGTGTGAAAGAAGTTCATACGGCACCATTTTAGAGTCTGGATCTAAGGAGTCCCAGTTTTTGAGGATGCACTTTAAAGGGGTGATAGAAGCTGAAACTGTTTTTCCTTTTTTAGAAAAATGTCAAAGTGAGAGAAGGTGTCCCCTGTTTTCTATTGCCTGGCCAAGGCATCCCTTGACTGCCTATGAGGTCCTATATCCTACTGACCACAAGTCAGAATGGGGGACAGTGAGGACACCTGATTGGTCACCCTGACCAGCATCCTTCACCCTCTCTTGTGTTCCTGAAGCCTTTGGTTGTGACCAGAAGTTGGACTTTTTTACCCAAAGAAATTGAAATATATCTGTAAGTGTCTGTTATATACTGTTATCAAGGCTAAAGTGGGCCAGGGTCTTTCTAGGTAAAATAATTGCTCAGATATTATTTTATGGAGGTATTTTTCATCAAACCCAAACTGAAAGTGGAGATCTCAACTAGATCGGGCTGTCACCTGATCATGTATCTCCTCACATCATCCTCATCTTGGAAGACAAAATTCTGTTAATCTGCAGAGTCCCTTGTCTTTGTATCCCCAGAACAGTAGACAATAAAGAAGGACCACAGGGCTGGGGATTTAGCTCAGCAGTTCGGTGGCCTGCCTTGCAAGCACAAGGACCTGAGTTCAATCCCCAGTACCAAAAAAAAAGAAGAAGGACCACTGCTGACAGCCTAGAAGGGGAGCTGATACCTAAGTAAGAATGGCTAACCATTTAGGAGTCAGTGTATAGACCTTTAGTCACCTTGGAGCAACAAGGAGGTTTAGAAGGAACAGATTTTAGGCAAAACCCAATTAAACATACATATTTTCCTTATTAACCTCATCTTCTAGAAACCTTGTCGCATACTTGGACTTGCTAGTTTTGCCATTCTCATTCTTTTTTCCACCCTGGTAGGACCAAACCTTATCATATAAAGTCATCTTATACCAAAAATATATCTTCATACTTATAACTTTCTTTATATTTTGTTCTCTACCCTACTCAAGGGTTTCTTTCTGTAACAATCCCAGCAGCCACTTGGATTTAAAAATGTCCCTAGTACTCTATTTTTTCCTTTAGTCTCAGAATAAGCTTGTAGATGATGTTGCATTCTAATTAGAACTGTCTGACCAATAACTTTCAAGTGGCTTTGAGGAGCATACCTAGCCCCAGCAGGAAGCAACAGAACAACTTAACCCTGTAAGTGTAGTATAAGAGCTGTCTCAATGTACAACAAATGTTTTAATCATGCCAATTAGACAAAAATACCAATTTAAATTGGAATGTAAAATTAAATTTATCAATCAGCCAACGTATGCACCACTTGCCTCTTGTTAACTCCGTGAAGGCTGCCAGGAAGGCTGTTTCCTCCCTGCTGTCTTTAGAGAGGAGCTAACCCCAACTTTGTTATCTAGTAGGGCCCAGGCTGCCTGCATACTGTTCAAGAGCTGTTTTCCATCTGATATGCAGCTTGTTTGGCCTTATGGAACCTCAGAAATGAAAGCCATAGCCTTGGTGTAAAAACATCTGTTTATCAGGCACTTTAGGAGGATGAGAGAGGAATTTGGTAGGTGGGAGTGGTGAAATCAGAAACATTTGACAGGAAAAATGTGACTCAAAAGGGAGACAAAGAATTATAGGCAAGAACTCAGAAGCAACCAAGCCAAAACATTCAGGCCATAAGAAAAGATTATGTGGCAGACATTTAATCTTTTTGTTGTACAAACAAAACATAAACCTACCAGATGCAAAGGAGCTGTCTTGGGCCTGGCAGAGCCTACAACACTCTATTCTATTGCCAAGTTATCCTTTCATAGGAGTCTCTGAAGCAGCAGATGATGTAATGGCCTTAATTATCTAACCCATACCCACAAGAGTACAAACAGACAATTAAGACAGCAAGATATGGGGTCTTTCTTGTCTCCTGGCTCAGCTCAGTGAGAAGAGTGTCATGTTAGAGAAAGTGTTTGTTCCTTCTAGTGCCTGTGGAGATAGTTTTGAAGTCCTTTCTCGAAGTCATGGGTTCTCAGAATTTATGTGTATAAGAACCATCTGTGGAGCTTGTTGAGTCAGTTTTCTGGGTCAGGAGATTAGATGGAACCCATGACTGCATGTCTAACAAATTCATAGTGAAGACAATCCATTTGAGGCCCAAACTTGGGAACCTACATTCTAAAAGAGTATTTCTCTTAGTTTGATGAGTACCAAGTCACTTCACGTCCCTATTTATAACAGGTTTATATTTATAACAGGTTATAATTCAGTATATCTGGATGAAGTCTCAAAGCTTGCTTTTTTTTGGTGGTTGTGGTGGTGATACTAAGAACTGAACCTAGAGCCTTTGAACTGAGGCACAACCCCAACTTTTTATGTATGTATGTATGTATGTATGTATGTATGTATGTATGTATGTATGTATTTTGAAACAGAGTCTTGCTAGATTAAATTGGCCAGGCTAAGCTATGCCTTGCAATCCTGCTGCCTCAGGCTTCTGAGTGCTGGGATTACATATATGTGCTGCTGCTGTGCCCTGCTAAACCTGTGTATTTAATTAGGGCTTGAGTGATGCCTGCTGCTGCTGGTTTGGAACCAACCTTTGACTATCCAGGGCTTCCCGATGGCCACATAGCAGCATAGTAAATGGAACTGTCCACAACTTCATTCTGCTCCCTCATTGTTGTAGGCTGCATTATGTTCCCTAAACATATGCTGGTCTTAACCCTCAATACCAGTGAATGTGAACTTATTTGAAAATGGGATCTTTGTAGCTGTAATAATATTAAAACTAAGTCACACTGGATTGGTGGGGGGCTCATCCAATGACTGGGGTGTCGCGAGCCGCGACGTCAGGATCCTGCCAGCAGGTCCTAAACCTGAAAGGACAAGGACAGAGAGATGGGAGGCACTTTTCTTCTCAAATTACTTGCTTGCTTTATTACAGAACCTCTCCCTTTTATACTCTCCAGCTGTACTGGAGCGAAAGTACCGCCCACACATCCCAGAAGGAAGCAATAACAATTATTATGAGTTACATCTGCTAGGCAATAGATCAGCTCACCAGCTGAACTAGCCCGTTGCTATGGGTGACGGCACATCCACACTGCTCGGGTGAATCACAGGTCAATATGGCTGTGCTCTCCATAACTGGGGTTCTTATAAGACAAGAAAAATTTGGACACAAAGGAGAAAGTGATAAAGACAGATGCAGAGATTAATACATCTACAAGTCAGAAAATGTGAAGGATCACCAGAATCCATCAGTAAATGGGAAAAGGAAGGAAGGATCTTCCCTAGACTTTGAGTCTTCAGAGAGAACGTGGACTCCCAAAATCTTGATTTGGACTTCTGGTCTACATGTAGAACTGGGGAACAGTGAAGTTCTGTCATGTTAAACCACTGACTCCATCGTACTTTGGTACAGCAGTCTAGGAACCTAATACAATGTTGCTTTGGTCCACAAGGCTTGGTGATTAGGCACTGACTAGACTCACTTCGTGCCCAGTGGTGGCCTTGCCTTGATCATGACATTGCTCACAGTTTCTTGGGCCCCCATATTCCCAGTCAGTTATCTATTTGCTGATCTCTCCAACACACAGAGAAAACACGTCTTCCTGACTTTATTCCAAGTGGGATGAAAAGCTGAGTTTCTGAGAAAAGGCAGGCACTACTCAGATCACGCAACTGGGAGTGACCAGTTGTTTTTGTGCTCCCTTACTGTTTCAAATGGTTTTTTTTTTTTTGCTAAACCAAGACTTGAAGTCTCTCCTAAAATACATCATTTCTGAGTATGGCTTCAGAAATTCTCAAAGACTTTTCAAAACTCTCTGAAAGCTTTTGTTTACTTGTCAGTGAGTGTAATAGAGAATATAAGCCACATATATTTTATAAGATTTAAAAATTAGAGTACAATATAAGACAGTAAAGTAAAAGTAATGGTAATTTGGTTTTTAAAAAATACTATTTGAGGAGGAATTTTCAAATCCTACCTACTGTGACTCAGGTACATACCTTATAAATTTCAATTAAATGAAAATACATCCATAGCAAAGTCAGAAATCTGTCTGGCCAGGCACGGTGGTACACACCTGTAATTTCAGCATGTGGGAGGCTGAGGCAGGCAGATCATCATAAGTTTGAGGCCAGCTGGGGGTACATAGTTAGTTCAAGGCCAGCCTGAACCAGATAGTGAGAGACTGGAGAGAGAGATCTGTGGATATTGTACTGTAAAGAATGTACAGTAGTTTGCTAAGAGACATAACTAAAATCCAGTGACATATGCCTAATATACTTATGTTTCTAAATTTTGAACCCAGAGACTAATAACTACAATGAGTAAGAAGGAATAAGAATGACTTTTATCAGAAAATGCCATGTCACTGGCAGTCAGTGTCATCAAGTGTAAAGCTAGACCAATAATAACTACTTACTCATTAGAAAGAGTAAAGGAGATTCAGTATGTGGAAATCTTAGTAAAATATGTGACACACAGTAAACCTTACATTTTCTTTTAGTATTTGATTTTTTTTTTTTTTTTTTTTTTTTTTTTTTTTCATTTTTTTTTGTTTTTTTTTTTTTTTTTTTTTTTTTTTTTTTTTTTTTGGTGCCAGGGATTGAACTCGGGATCTTGCACTTGCAAGGCAGGCCACTGAACCGCAGAGCTAAATCCCCGGCCCATAACCTTACATTTTCTATCAAAAAATACATTTAAAATTAAATCAAGAAGCTGCACATGCTTACACAAATCTGTAATCCCAGCACTCTCGGAGGCTGAGATAGGAAGATCAAGAATTTGAGCTCAGCTGGGATTTAGCAATTTAGGGAGGCCCTAAATTGAAAAAGATAAATAAAAAGATCTGGAGATGTAGTTTAGTAGAAAGGCCCTGGTTTCAATCTCTAGTATTGCAAATAAATAAAGACAGTTCAAGAAACTTACTGCATTGTTACTTAAATCTCTTAAAGCATAAGAAAACCTACACATAAACACCCCCCACAAATACTTATTTAATAAACAAGACTTTATTTTAAGAAATACAATCTTCATTGCACCCAAAGTATTCAGGATAAGGTGATCCCCAGTACATGAAACAAAACATTAATATGTCAGTGTTGTAAATGATTATAGTTTAGTAAACAGTGTGTTAAATTTCAGCTATACTAGTGTGCCAGGCACTATTCTAAGAATATCTGTGTACACGTACAAAGAGTATGGGTGATTTGGAGTGTCGACTTGAGAGATTCCAAGGTAGCTAGTAAAGTATTACTTATTCTCAACCATTTCATTATTTTTAATGCTTAAGTCAACACTGAGCCCATGTCTCCTCTGAAAAGTAAACCTGAGTGACTTGGTACTGCCTAGAATGACTGGGCCATCGCAGGTGTCTGTGAGAGTGTTTCTGAGATCAGTGTGTGAGTTAGCAGAGTAAAGAGATCCACCCTCCGTGTGGGTAGCACCATCCAGTCAGCTATGGCCCAGAAAGAACCAAAAGGCAGTAAAAGGGCAAATAACTGCTCTTTTTTTCCTGAAGCCAGGACATCTTTCTTCCGCTCTTGGATGTTAGCCCTCCAAGTTCTTCCATCTCAGACTCTCAGACTTGTACCAGAATCATCCCCACCTGATCCCATTCATGGCTGCCTACTTTTTGGTCTTAAGTCTGTTACACCCTGGGCTTTTTTAGTTCGGAGGCCTTCAGACTTAAACTGAATACACTACAGGCTTTCCTGGTTCTCCAGCTTGCAGATGGCCTACCCTGGAACTTCTCAGCCCCCATAATCCCTTCACTTACTGTATATCTCTGTATAGTCCAGTGACACTTAGCAGACATGATACATTCATTAAAAATGTATCATCATAAAGTGACTTTCTTCTCTTGTGAATATTATAGACTGTACTGTACAAACTAAAATGGCCATATCACTAGGTGATATAATCTTGTGGAGACACTAGCATGTGTTCAATCTGTCATTGACCAATATGTTATGCGCATTTGACTATATCAGTCTGTCTCTCTGGACAAAACACTGCAAACAGTACAACTTATTCCTTACTACAATGCTATGACATCAGACCTTTTTACAGATAAGGAAACTGGGTTCTAAATGGATAGGTACCTTACCCAAGGTCTCTTGGATATGACAATTCATTATTATGGCTTAGTTATTTTAAAGACTTTTTACTTAACCACTTATCACTGTTTTTTTCTGTAACTTACACTTCTGACATCAGTAAGGACTGTATCCTCAAGACCTGCATCACGAAAAATTACAATATTATGCATATTTTCCCATCACTCTAAAGAGCAACTCAGCTGCAACTACCAAGCCCTTTTAGAGGCTAGTATTCTTGGGGAGAGAAGGTTACACAACATGCACCCCAGCTCCTAGGAGGCATGTAAAACTCAAAGTTGTGCCTTAGTTAAACCTCATATGCTTTGAGAATAATTCTCAAATCTTCAAAACCAAACAGATTAAATGCCTAACCATCAAGTATCCTCAATGCAGTATGTTTTGGGGAGAGCCATCGATTTTCTTATCCAAATATTTCTGATGTTCAAAAATTTTTTGAAAACATTTATTCTCAAAGGGAACCTTAGTTCAGGAGGAGCAGAGCTTGCATATTCCCTATCCCCCACCCACAGTCCCACTCCAGATATATCCTGTCTCCAGCTCTTAGGTAACTGAATTCACTTATGCTCCACAGCATTCTTTCCCTGGGTCTTCAAACATACAGTCTCCCAAGTATGGATTAAAATGTTCCCTTAGTAATAATGG
Organism: Fukomys damarensis; assembly: GCF_012274545.1. NCBI lineage: Eukaryota > Metazoa > Chordata > Mammalia > Rodentia > Bathyergidae > Fukomys > Fukomys damarensis. The sequence continues at coordinate 312,408 of NW_022900943.1, forward strand.
TCATGATTTTTCCAGAGTAAGATTCTTTAACTATCCCCAGTGTGTCCTTATGGGATTATCACCATGGGATGACCTGTAGACGATCTCAGTAGTAGCTGTTTCAAATAACATTAAACCTCATGTCGTGAGAATCTCCTCCTCACCTGGTGCCATGCCACACTGGGATGGAGATGCAAAGATTTCTGTGCATGAAGAGGCATATATACAAGTAATCATGGTACAGCAATGGTAACTGTAAAACCTGAAATGAGAATGAGGATCAGAGAGAAAAGAAGATAGAGGCAAAGGACAGCTGTGGGACACAGTTTAGAGAAGAAGGAAGTGGTTAAAAGCTGGCAGGAAAGCCAGGAAGACAAAGTCTGACAGCATGCTAAGCTCAGCTGTGAGTGCAAGGAGAGAGCTGGGGCACAGTCGAGAGAGAGGGCCTCTTAACGTTCACCTTGAGAGTAACAAACTTAATTGCTTTAATATGAAGATTTTCCTCCAGGCTAACAGCTGCCATGGAAAAAGTAATAGTGACTGATGGCTATCTCAACAATGACAGGTGAAATTAAATTAATTTTGAGGGAAAAACATCCTCTGAAACATAATCTAGAATTTTAGATCAGTGCAAACCACCAAAATTTGTTTAGTCAATACCAGCATTAGACTTCTGAAGCAATTTTTAATTAGCATTTGAAGGATAATTATGTGTCTAGAGATATTTGTTTGAGAAAGTCTGAGTTCAAACCCTAAAATGTTTGCTTACTCAGCAGTATTAATCCTGGATCCTGTGCTTAAATTATCTGTACTCCAGTTCCCCCACAGTAAACTGGAGATGTGATAATAAACAGTACCTCTATTGCAGCTTTTTAGAGGAGAAAACAAGTTAATTCAGATATGATAGTGTAATTAGCAATCATCAGCACTGCTGTAATTATGTACACCATATTTTGATTTTGCCTTGATCACAGTGCTAATAAACATGACAGTTTATTTCACTGTCAGACAAGGGAAACTGGTTACCCATCGGTACATGATTGCTATGTGCTCCATGAGCAGCATTACAGCAAAGCTCCCAAACTTTCATTCATACACAGCCTGGTTTCTGATAAATTTGAATAGACTTTTATACCAAGGGCAGCACAGTTCCAAAAAAATCAGGACTTATTTTTACATAGAATTGAAGTAATTTTAAAAATTAGGCTCAGTTTCTTTTTTAATCACACCTTTGCTGGGTCTCATGGTCTACAAAAAGTAAAGCAAATCTAATGGCATTGGAACAAAAATAAACGATAAAAGAAATTTAAATCTTTGTAGTGAAGCATCCAAGTTTGTCATTCATAAGCATTCCTAAATCCACCAAATCTTTCAGAGAGCTATCATCTGGGTACAAACAGTCCTATACCAATACTAAGGTTTTATATAAATAACACATCAGTGAAAGCGTTTTCATGATTTCCATTTCATAAAATAACCACAAGACTCCTACTGATCCTTGAAATGCTAGCACTTAGCCCCTTGCCTGGTGCAAAATTGGCCCATGACACCTGCTGCATTGATGAATTAAGTAAAAAAGAGTAAGTTCATGTCTTGAAAATATACTATCTTTGAAAATGAACATCTATTACAATACAGTAACCAAAGTGAAAACATTCAAAGATTCATAATCTATAACAATGAAAGAGATGAGGCTAAAGAGACAAAACTAAAAATCAGTTATGGTAAGCATTCAGATATATGAGGTAATTTCAGTTTTGAAAAGTACATTTTTTTTATTTTGTGCATAATTAAGTGAATACATTTTCTAAAGATCAAGTAAAGAGTAGACAGCAGGAAGGAAGAGGGGCGGGGAACAACATTCACATGGAGGGTGGTCCTAAGCAAAATATAGTTAATAGTTCATTCATAAATGTGGATAAAGTTCTTGTTTCAAGAATTCTTTATTAAAAATTTTGAGACTTATCTCATGGGGTACATTGTGGCAATCTGCACACAATGTGTGAAAGTCAAATTGGTAATAAACATTTCCATTTTTTCAAGCTTTAATCATTTTTTATGATTTGGGAAGTTAATACTCTGGATATTTTGAAATATATTATGAGTCATTTGTAGTTAGTAGTTCTCCAAATGCACTATAGAAAACTCAAACTTCTCCTTTTCTGTGTCCTGGTGCTCCTTAGTGAGCAGCCTCCCATTCCCCCTGCCCTGCCCAGTCTGCAGTGACAAAGGCTTTATTCCATGTTTTTTTTTACAAGATGAAATTCTTAGTTATCACAATGAGTGATGCCATGTGGTATTTGTCTTTCTCTGTCCAGTTCATTTCGTTTAATATAAAGACCTCCAAGTCTATCCACATTGCTGCAAGTGATGGGATTTCATCCCTTTTTGGCTAAATAATATTCCATTGTGCATTTCTACATTTTCTTTATCCATTCGTCCACTGGTGGGCATGTAGGTTGAGTCCATGTTTTGGCTATTGTGAATGGTACAAGTACGTTTTTGGCACAGTGATTTCATTTCCTTTGGAGATGTACGCAGTAGTAGAATTACTGGATGATATAGTAGTTTTTTTTTTTTAAAGGAATTCCATGCTGTTTGTTGTGGTTTAGATCTAGAATGAATCAGAAGCCTCATATGTTTATAACTGAGGCTTTTGCAAGGTGATTTGATCATGACAGCACTGTATCTGACTTACTGTTAGCAGGTGGGGCCTGGGTGGAGAGACAGGTCACACGGAGAATAACCTGGAAGGGGACATCTCCCTCATCCAGCTCTTCCCTTCTCTCTCTACTTCCTGGCCACCGTGATGTGAATGGCTTTCCTTTGCCAGGCTGTCCCACCATGTCGTTTCTGCCTTGAAGCCAACCGACCACTGAATGTAACAGTGAGTCAAACAGTGAGTCCTCCGTTAGATTGCAGGTGTTGGGTATTTTGTCCTGGTGACCCCCCCCCAAAAAAAAGTGACAAAGATAGATTTTGGAACTAGAGGAGGAGTTTATGTGACTGTTACCTGAGTGTGTGGGTTACAACCCTTTCACAAAAGGAGTTTGGAAAGGCTTGGGGATTCCAAATACAAAGGCCCTAGAATGCTGTAAACTGAACTTGATGACATATCCTGGTCAGAGCTCAGCCGACCAGAATGCTGAAAGAAATGCAGATGGTAAAGGCCAGGATAAGGAGATTGCAGTTGGGAGCAAGGAATCTGTTGGCAGTTGGACTAGAGACCATGTGTGTTATGCTCTGGAAGATGGTGTGACCACATTTTTCTTTTGTCCTGAGACTTTGTGGGAGACTGAAATTAAGGGTGGTGGACTAAACTGGCAAAGAAAATTTCAAAGCAGCCCAGTGTCAGGTTGTGGCAAAGGTACTGCTGCCTGTTTTTAACCATATCTTCTGTGAGAATCAGGATCAAGAAACAGAAGTAAATAATTTGAAAATTTTTACAGGTGGCCAGAAAGGAAGTGCCTGTAAAGTTGGGGTAAAGGACGACATCGTTGCTGAAATTAAAATCAAGCCAAATACTGCGCATCAAGAAGTTCAGCCATGTAGGCACACAGAGGCTGCTGCAGCCACATCCAGGGGGTCTGACTGCTCAAGCAGGCAGCAGAACTTGGTGTAGTCCTCTTGGAGTTGACTTTTCAAGTGTGCCGGATTCAAGAGTTGTAGAGTCAGGGCGGGGTTTTAGCTCAGCGGTTCTGCCACCTGCCTCGAAAGCACAAGGTCCCTAGTTTGATCCCCAGGACCAAAAAAAAAAATTTTTTTTGTAGAGTCAGGAAAGCTTCCATCCAAATTTCAAAGCAAGGTCTTGCTTTGATGTCAGGCAGTGTGCCCCTGAGGGGACAGTGCGTGAAACCATGAGAGTGAAATGAAGATACAGTGGGAAACCCAGGAAGGTGGAGAGGCCGAAAATGTGGAATGTCTGCTGAGGAAAAGCACAGCTAGTGAATGGGGCCACACAGTGAGGCCCCAAGGCACGCAGCTGTCCGTGCCATAGTGGCAGGGCTGCCCACACCCTTGGGAGTTCATATCTCACCACAACTTGCCTGGGCGCTGGACACAGAGCTAACAGGATATAGCTGGGTTTTGGTCTGATTGCTTCTTACCCCTAGTTCTCCCTTTTGTAATGGGGCTCTTCGAGTTTCTTTTTCTAGGGGTTCACACCTAAGAGTTTGCCTCGAGTTGCAGAAGAGAATTTAGAGTTCAGCATGCTGAAGTTGTTAAAATTTCATTGACTTCTAGAAATGGACTAGATGCATTTGGGATTTTGTTTTGTTTTGTTTTAATCCTGGGGAGCGAACTTGGGTCCTTGCGCTTGTGAGTCAGGCAGCAGCACCACTGAGCTAAATCCCCGGCCCGAGAAGCATTTTGTATAAAGAGATGGACATGAGTTCTTTGAGGGGACCAGGGATGAAACGTTCTAATCTGGATCTGAATTGTCACCCCAAGGCGTCATGTGTTCAGAGGTGGGGGTCTGGAAAGCAATTGGATCTGCCTCACTGTTAGCGGGCGGGGCTTGGTTGTCGGAGGCGGAACATCTACCGCTGTGGCTCCTCCCTTTACTCGCTGCTTCCTGGCCACTGTGATGTGATCAGCTCCTCTGCCAGACCCTTCTGCTGTCCCATTTCTGCCTTGCAGCAAACTGAACATGGACTTTAACTGTGAGCAAACCTACCCCCCCATTACACTGCAGGTGTCAGGTATTTTGTCTCAGTGGCAGGACACTGATGAAATCACGGCGCTCTACAGGGCTGTGCTAATCTACGTTCTCTTTAACAGTGTGTAAGAGTTCTTCCTCCTGTGCATGCTCACTCACCAGCATTTGTTATCTTTGTCTTTTTGATAACAGACACTCTGATTTCAGTATTGATTTCTTCTATTACCCACTGGTCATTTAGAAGCATGTTACTCAGTTGCCATGTACTTGTATACTCTCCATCCTTGCTGTTCATTTGTAGTTTTACTTCATTGTGAGCTGAGAAGATCCATCATATAATCTCAATTCTTAAAATTCATCGAGACTTGATTTGTGGCCTAACATATGGTCTGGCTTGGGCAATGTTCTATGAGCTGATGAAAAGAATGTATATTCTGCTGCTGCTATTGGATGAAATGTTGTAAGCATCTGTCCATTTTCTCTATAGTGTAGTACAACTCAAATGTTTCTTTGTTGATTTTTTTTCTTTTTTTGGTCTAGATGATCTGTCCATGATGGGGTGTTGAAGTCCCCAAATATTTTGTATTAAAATATCTTTCCTTTTAGATCCAATACTACTTGCTTTATATATTTGGGTGTTTCCATGTTGGGCTTATAGATCTTTTTGCTGAACTGATCCTTTTATCAACATACAATGTCTTTTTTTGGGGGGTACTGGGGATTGAACTCAGGTCCTTGAGCTTGCAAGACAGGCGGCAGAACCCCTCCCAACGTACAATGTCTTTGCAGGTACACTTGCTCACTTTTTTTTTCTTAAATTATTTTATTGGTACATTTTAGGTATACAATACACTTATATTTATCATTGGGAACTTGTACCTTTGCATAATGTATCTTGGTCCTTATTTTTTCCACATTCCCCTGCTCTCTCTTCAACCCCTCTACCCCTCCCTATTTATAAAGACTTTGTTTCCATTTTTCCTTTTCTCATACTTTTTCCTTTCCCTTCTTTCCTTTCTCCTACCCCTCCCACTTCCCCTACCCCTTCCTATTTCACATTATCAATTATTCATTTTGATCCTTATTTACACTTTCAGTTTTTCACACTGAGAAACGATTCATTATATACGCATGTGTGTCCTATTTATTTAATTTAAGAGTATGGCCTCTGCTCACTTTTTTCTATTTACATAATACCTTTTTTTAAACCATTCTCTTTTTGTTTCCATGTATCTTTGGTAGTGAAATTAGTTTTTCATAGGCAGAATATTGTCGGGACTTCTGTTTATCTTTTGTTTTGCTTTTGTCCATTTAGCCAGTCTGTCTTTTGATTACTAAATGTAATCAATTTCTGTACAAGGTTATTACTTTTTTCAAGGTTGTTACTGATAGGTATGAACTTCTATCATTTTGTTACTTGCGTTGTACTCTTTAATATTTTTCTTTACCCCTCTTATGATTGATTTTTAGAATTTGGTAGCTTTCTGTCATACTGTTTTGATTCTCTTTCTTTTTCACACATCTGTTATTCTGGTGAATTTTCATATTCATGTTTTTATTGGTACATTTTAGGTATTCAGTGCAGCGACATTCATCATGGGAAATTAGTGCGTGTACCTAATCTATCTTGTGTCTTATTTTCCCCCATTCCCCTGCTCATCCTTTGATCCCTACACCCCTTCCTATTTACAAAGATTGTGCTTCCATTTTTTCCTTTTTTCATATTAATTCCATTCCCTTATTTCCTTTCTCCAGTCCTTCCCACTTCCCCTTCAGACCTTTTCTTCCCTTCTCACAATATCTATTATGCCTTTTGATCCTTATTTACATGCTCCATTTCTTATACCAGAGAAACTATTCAGTATTTGCACATCTGTCCTATTTATTTCACTTGAGTATTGCCTCAGTGTGCATCCACTTAGTTATAAATGTCTCTAATTTCTCATCCTTTATGGCTGAGTAGTACTCCATTTTATTTTTTAAAAACAACAACAAAAAAATCTTTATCCAGTATCCAGTTGATGGGCATTTGGGCTGTTTCCAAGTTTTTGCTATTATAAATTGTGCTGCTATGGACATGGATGCACACATATCGCTGTGGTATGGTTCTTTTCATTCTTTAGGGAAGATACCAAGCAGGGAAACAGCTGGGTCAAATGGGACCTCTAATCCTAGTTCTTTGAGGTATCTCCATACTGATTTCCACAGTGGTTGCACCAGTCTGCACTCTCATCAACAGTGGAAAATGGTTCCTTTTTCCCCACAACTCCGCCAGCATTTGTTATAGGTTGATTTCATGATAGCAGCCATGCTTTCTGGTGTGAGGTGGAATCTCAGTGTTGTTTTTATCTGCATCTCTCGAATAACCAGTGATGTTAAACATTTTTTCATATGTTTATTTGTTATTCCTACCTCTTTGTCTGAGAAATGTCTGTTCATTTAAGATGCCCATTTTTGGATTGGATCTTTAAATTTGGGAGGACTGATTTTTTTAGGTTCTTTATACAATCTAGATACTAGACCTTTGTCTGAGAAACATCTGGTAAAAATTTTCTCCCACCTGTGGGTCATCTCTTCATGCCATTGGTGATTTCTCTTGCTGTGTAGAAGCTTTTTAATAAGATATCACACTCACTGATTCTTTGTGCTAGTTCACGGGCAACTGAGGTTTTGTTCATGAAAACTTTCCTACACTGATATCTTCAAGAGTTCTACCTAGCCTTTCTTCCAGCCAGTTTAGTGTTTCTGTTTTAATATTTAGATCTTTCATCCATTTTGATTTTAGTTTATTACCTAGTGAAAGGTAAAGGTCTAATTTTAGTCTTTGGCAAGTTGAAACCCAATTTTTCCAGCACCATTTTTTTAAAAGGCTATTTTTTCTCCATTGAGAGGGTGTTTGGCTCCTTTGTCAAAAATGGGGTGGCTGAGTGTGTATGGAGTTGTTTCTGCATCTTCTAATCTGTTGCAATGGTCCTTGGGTCTGTTTCTTTGCCAGTACCATGCTATTTTATCATTGTAGCTTTGTAGTATAGTTTCAGGTTGGGGACTGTGATAACCCCTACCTTATCTTTGTTTTTGCTTTTGGTATTCTAGGACTCTTGTTCCAAATGAATTTTTGGATTGTTTTCTCTAGGTCTGTGAAGTAAAAACTAAAATCCTTCACACTAAAATCAGGAACAAGAAAAGGATGTCCAATATCACCACTTCTGTTCAATATAGTTTTGGAAACATTAGCCACAGCAATTAGACAAGAGAAAGAAATAAAAGGAATAAAGATAGGAAATGAAGAATTTAAATTGTCATTATTTGCAGACAACATGATACTCTACATGATACCCTAAGAACTACACCAAAAGTCTCTCAGACTTAATAACCAAATTCAGTAATACAAGGTCAACACACAAAAATCAACAGCTTTCCTGTACATGAACAACAGAGTCACTGAAAGAGGAACTGGAGAAACATCTCCCTTCCCAATAGCATCCAAAAAAATAAAATATCTAGGAGTCAACCTAACGAAATAAATCAAAGATCTCTACTCTGAAAACTACAGCACTCTGAAAAAAGAGATCAAAGAGGATATCAGAAAATGGAAAGACATCCCTGCTCCTGGGTAGGAGGAACTGATGTAGTGAAAGTGGCCACACTTCCAAAACTGCTATACAGATTCAGTGCCGTCCTGATTGAAATTCCAACAGCACCTATTCATGTGTGTTCGTGAAGGTCATTCGCATTTTTAATTTATTGTAGGACTCTCAAATATCTCTTGTAGGATTGATTTGGTAAATTCCCTCACTTTTTGTTTATCTTGCAGAAACTTTATTTTTCCTTCATTTCTAAAGGCTAATTTTCATAGCTACAGTGTTCATTTTTGGCAGGTTTTTTCCTCCATATTTTAAATATGTCGATCACCCCATCTCTTCTGGCCAGTGGAGTTTCTGGTGAAAAATCCACTGTAAGTCTGAGGGAGTACCTTTATGTGTGACTTGACACTTTTCTCTTATTAATTTTAGGGTTCTCTTTGTCTTCTGCTTTGACATTTTTATTATAACATGCCTTGGTGAAGGTCAGTTTTGGTTCAGTCTATTGGGTCTTTTGAGCTGCTTTCTATACCTGGATGTCTATAATATGTCAAAGGTTTGGGAAGTTTTCTGCTATTGTGAAATAGATTTGCAGTACATGTCCCCTTTTCTTCACATTCTGGAATTCCTTTAATGTGATTAATGTTGCCCTAATGATGTCTCCTATCTACATTTTTTGTCTAATTGGGTTAATTTAAATGACCTGTCTTCAAGTTCAGAAATCCTTTCTTCTACTTGTTCTAGTCTAAGCTCTAGTGCATCGTTGAGCCTCTGTATTATATTTTTTATTTCCTTGATTGATTTTTTTAGCTTCAAGATTTCTCATGGTTCTTTATGATTTCTCTCTTTATCAAATTTCTCATTCCTTATTCTAAATTGTTTTTCTCAATTATTTATATTGTTTCTTTTTATTCTCTTGCATCTCAGTGAGTATTATTAGAATCATTCTTTTTAATTATTTGCCAGGTATTTCATACAAATTCAAATTGGGATCTATTTCCAGAGAACTATGCCTTCTTTTCAGAGTGCCCTACTTTCTCACATGTTTTGGGGGTCCCAACACTGATGTCTGCACACATGGTATAACGTGTGCCCTTTCTAGTTTCATGGAGTAGTTTTTTGAATGGTTTTCTCATTTCTTTGGTGGTTATTGTTATTGTTCGTTCATTTGTATGTCTGTTTTTGAGTCTTGCTATGCAGTCCAGGCTGGCCTTCTACTTACTATGTAGCTCAGGCTGGCATCAAACTCATGGTAAACCTCCTGCCACAGCCTCCTGAGTGATAGGGTTATAGGCATGTGCTACCACACCTGTCTTATGAAGTAGTTTTTTTAAGAAAGGGTTTTTTTTTGTTTGTTTTGTTTTTTATTTCTATTGGATCTAGGATGTCTGTTGGGTAGGTGCTTTGGGTTCAGTTGTAGGAAAACTTTAAAGTATAACTTCTGTGCGATCTCTTAGCTTTTCATGTTAGCAGTAGAAACTGAAGTGGATTGCGAAGTGGTTGGTTGATGTCAGCAGTGTGTACGAGTGCCTCAATAGTGTGTAAACTGTAGGAGTTAGTGAAACTAGTTGTGTGACTTTGCAGTGGACATGGGCTTCCAAAAGTATGTGTCCTCAGGTTCAGCTAAGTCTAGTGTTAATAGCACTGGGGCGTGTGGCAGCAGCTGCCACAGTCTTGACAGTGCTTGTGGGGGGAGGAATGGCCCTATTCCTTCAGGGCAAGCAAGGGTGATGCTGAGCATTGCAGCACCAGCAGCCATGGTTCCTGAGCAAGAGGTTGTGAAGACATTCTCCAGGACTTTCACAATGAGTCATGAAAATACTTGTGGCACCAGCAGCCAGTCCTGGAGCCATCTGATGCTATGGAACCTTCTGCAGATCCTCTAGATGAGCACAAGTGATGCTGAGGTTGGTGCCACTGGTAACCATGGACTCAAGGTTGTGGTTGGTCTAGGGATTGTAGTACTGTTGGCCACGTTTGTGCAGCTCTGAGGCCCAGAGGATACCTTTTTCAAGTCCCAAGGCATAAATACAAGTGGTATTAGGGGTTTTGGCACCAGTAGCTATGGTCCCAAGTCTGCAGTTGTGGATGAAACCTTCTCTAGGGTATGTGCAAGAAACACTTCAGTTTGTGGCTCTGTTATCCGTACTCCTAGAGGTATTTGACATGAGAAGAACTTCCCTAGGTTCTATGCACTGAGCATGGGTGGTTTGCAGGCTTATGACATTAGTGTCTGTGGTTCCAAAGCTACAGGATATATGTGGGAGTGTTCCTAGTTCTCCAGGGCATGCTGTCTGCTAGGGAGAATGCCTGTGACATTGGAAGCCACAGTTGTTGCTTCGGTACATGAATGGGGACCTTATCTTTGTGTAGAAAGACAAGTTTTGACCCTGAGAAGGCATTTTGCACCAGCAGCTGTAGTCCCAAGGCCACATTCTCAGAAGGAGACCTTTTCTAGTTCCCACTGAGTGAAGGCAGGCAGTGCCAGGAATTGGGGCAGCTGGTGGCCATGTTCCTGGAGCTTTAGGACACGGCTTGGACCTTTAAAGCTTCTGATGCACAGGCACAGGGGTGAAGCCAGAAATTGTACCAGTAACCACAGTCTCAAGAGCAGGGGCTATGGAGAACTTACCTAGCTCCTGTGGGGCAGTTGCATGTGGGGCTCTGGTTTGTGGCTATGGCAGCTGATGTTCTGAAGCTGTAGGATGCTGAGTGGCTGTCTTCAGTCCAGTGCTGCACATAATAACCCAAGGCTTCTTGTATCAGTAGGCCAGCTGGTTGTCAGGCTGTCAGGCAGAATTATGCCTAGAAGTGGATGTTGTAGTAGCATAGGTTCTAGGGTTTGAGGATGGTCCAAGATGAGTTCTTTCTTCAGAGGAGAACAGTCATTGTTATACCAGCCAGCCCCTGATGTGGATTTAAATCCTGTAAGTACTATGGGATTCTCTTGCAGTGAGGACTGCCTGATTGCTGCTATGATTGTGGTTGCTGGCTTACCTGGTTTTGGACATTGTGATGTCCTTCTTGCTCCCAGCCATAGAACTGGAGTTAAAGTTGCAGTTTGCTGTATTCTTTTCTCCAAGTTACTTTCCAGCTGTTTCCATCACTTCCTTGCTGATTTCCAAGGTTCCCCTGCAATCACGTCCCTTGATGTGCAGTTTCTCTCAAGAACACTGACTCCTCAGCATCCATGTGGTTAGTATAATATAATAAGTTATGGCCATGATTGAGTTCTTGGTGAGGGATTCAATTGTACTTAGTACTTAATTTTAAAAATCATGAAAATTGATACTATATTTTACAATAATTTTTATTAAAAATCTTTAATGTTTTATATTTCTGTGGCTAAGCCTTAAATGCTGTGTAGAAAACTCAACTGTGTAATTGATTCTGATTCTGGATAAGACAGAATAATTAGTATTCTACCATGAGCAATTATAAAAGTTGACGGAATATATGAATCAGCTGTTTTCCAGCACTGGCCAAGAGACTGCATGGCAGCAATCCCTCCAAGAAGGAGAATGTGGAATACAAGCTACACAATTACACTAGCCTTGTGCCTAGGGTCATCTTCCACACTGTGGCCCAAGCACAGAGCAGCAGTCTTGCTAGGCAGAGAGAACAGAGGTCAGAGCTGAAGTCTGCTACAGCAGGCAGAACCTACATCATCAGAAATCAGAAAGGAGTGAATCGTGTGGGATGCATCTTCAGAGTTCTGCATAGGTGTTCTCTTGGGTCTTTTGCCAAATACTAAACCGTACAATCCTAGGACAAGATGTTTCTGTGCTCTGCTGAAAGCAGCTACTGGTAGCTTGGAGCCAAACACAGATTACGGAGGCTTTCAGCAGAGAAAGGTGTTGGGCTTTCAACTAACCAAAATAGACTTTACCAAATTCACTGTTGATTTCATTTAGACCAAGAAAAAATATGCCTTTAGAAGGATAACTCTTCCCCTAGAATAATGGTTACTCTAGACTCATCCTGGGGTAGGGAGAGGTTAGAGGACATCAAGCTATCTGTCAGCACTGCCTGCCAGCACAAAAGTCAATACTTTCTAAAAAACAATAAGATCAGTTTTTCAACAAATATCAATATTGTCTAATTAAAAATTATTACAGGAGAAGCAGAAATATCTAGCGCATAAACAACAAAAGAAAAGTTCGACAGAAATAGACTCCAGAAATACCTCAGATGTCAGAATTATCAGACTTGAAAATAACTATTATAAATATTCAAAACTATAAAGGAAAAACTATGTTCAAAAATATAAAGGAAAAACTAAGCAAACAAATCACAGCAGATAAATGGAAACTATTTTAAAAGTAATGAAATATAAATCTTATGTCTGAAAAATATTAGATGATAAGTAAAAAAATTAGTCTGATTAAAGATTTGATACTGCAAAAGATCAGTAAACTATGAAGACAGATCAATAGAAACTACAAACTAAACAGAAAAATGACAAAAGTAGAGCCTCAATAACTTCTGCAAAAATTTATTGTACTCCTAGAAAAAAGAAATTCCGGCAAGGAAAAATACTGCAAAATATAATGTGAAAATATTTTCCAAGATCAATAAAAACTTCAGAGTCTAAGAATCTCAACAAACCCTAAGCAAGTAAAAACGAAAAAATCACACCTAGACAAAACATCAGTCAAATTTCTTAAAATCAAATACAAAGTCTTAAAGGCATCATTGAAAAAAGATGCACAATGTACAGGGGATAATAGAATTTCTGCTAACATCCCCTCAACAATGATGTCAGCCACAAAATTAAGGAATTATATTTTAATGTTCTGAAAGAAAAAAATGCAACTATGAACCTATTATTCTATTTATAGTGAAAATATCTTTCAAAAATGAAAAATAAAAAAGCAGAGAATTTTTCATTAGTCTCCACGTTAGAAAAATATGAAAGGAAATTCTTAAGGACAAGGAGATATTATACCAGTTGAAAGTAGAGTCTGCATAAGGGAATGAGGAATCTTGGAAATGGTAAGTATAAAGACTCCCCCATTTGAAATTTTATTTGAAAGATAAATTATTTTGTTTGAGAAGTTATTTATTGTGGGATTTATAATATATGTAGTAGTCAAATACATAGCAGGATATAGAAATAGCAGAAATAGTGACAGTAAAAATGAAAGCATTCTATTGTAAGTTTCTTACAATATATGTGATGTGCTATAGTAATTCAATGTAGATTACAAGTTAGGGATGCAACTGCTAATTCTCAGAACAAAATCAACAAGGATATAGCCAAAAATCCAGTGTAGGAACAAAATTAAATCCTCAAAAGTAGTTGATAGTTTTTTAAAAAGTTAGACAAGGAGAAGAAATATTAAACAGAGAAGATAAAAACAAATCCTAAAATGGTAGCCATTAACCCAGTAATACTACTACATGTAAACTAATTAAAAAACAGAGACTATCAGACTGGATAAAAAAGTGAAATGCTGGGGCTGGGTATAGTTCAGTGTTAGAGCATGTGCTCAGCATGCGTGTGACTCTGGGTTCAAACCCCAAAGCTCCATTTAAAAATGAATTCACCTACTGTATATTCTGTTATAAGTGACATTATTTAAATATATAGAAAGAAGCTAAGAGTGTAAGAATAGAAAAAGATATATTGTGTAGTCACTTGCCATAAGAAAGCTAGGGAACTACATTAATATTAGATAAAGTAGACATCAAGCCTAAAATATTAGGAAATATATAAGAGGAGGGTACTTTAGGGTTTATCTCATTACTGCAAGTTTGGCTTATCACATTCACAAATATCTAAATAGATGCGGAAAAGTCTTTTTACACCCATTCATGACAAAAAGATCCAAAATTCTCAGCAAAGTAATAATAGAATAAAATCTCCTAAATCTGACAGAGTACCTACAAAATACCTACTGCTAACCTCATATGCAGTAAAGAAAGACTAAATTATTTTCTCCATAAAAAATGGGAATAAGACAAGGTTACCTACTCTCGTCACTTCTATTCATTGTATTACCCTGATTGATATTTCAATTTCTGCATCAATGTTTTGGAAATTCTTTTGCAGTCATCTTTCATCTCCTTGGTTAAATTTATTTCTAACACTGTTTTGTTTGTCTTTGGTAGCTACTGTAAATAGTATTTCTTTCCTGATTTGTTTCATTTAATCAGCCATCAGCATATGCACTACTGATTTTTGCATGTTCATTTTACATCCTGCAACACTGCTGAATTCATTTACTTGTTCTAGTAGTAAATCTTTGGGTTTTCTATATACAGCACAAGGTCATTTTACCTGCAAAGTGTGACAATTTGACTCTCTCCTTTCCAGTTTGGATACAGCTTATTTCTTTTTCCTATTCCATAGGCAAAAACTTCCAATACGATACTGAAAATGGTGAGTGTTGGACTCCTTACCTTGATACAGATTTCTAGACAAACACTGATTTTTAGCTATTCAGTTTGCTAGCATTCTGTTGAGGATTTTTGTATCCACATTCATCAAGAATGTTTTCATATAGCTTTCTTTTTTTGTTGTTATTTCTTTGGTTTTGTATCAGAGTAATGCTGGCCTTGTAGAAAGAATGTGGAAGAATTCCCTACTCTTAAAATTTTGGATATAATTTAAGGAGAATTAGAAATAATTGTTCTTTAAATGTTTTGTAGGATTCACCAGCAAGGCTGTCAGGTCTTAGATATTCTTTAGATAGAATTTTTTAAATGCTGCTTTAATCTTGTTACTCAATATTGACCCACTCAGCTTTCCTATCCCTTTATGATTCACTCTTGTGTGTCCAAGAATTTGTCAATTTCTTCTAGTTTATTAAATTTGTTGGCATAAAATTATTTATAACAATCTTCTAAAGACCCGATATATTTCAGTGATATCAATTGTACTGGCTCCCTTATCTCTGACTTTGAGTCCCTGCTCCTCTTCTCCTAGTCTAAGATTATCAGTTTTATCTCTTCAAAATGTTAAGTCCTTGTTTCATTTATCTTTTGTATTGTTTTAGTCTATATTTCATGTATTTGTGCTCCAATCTTAATTATTTATTTTTACTACTTTGAGGTTTGGCTCTTAATTTTCCAGTTATTTGAGGAGCAGGAATGCATTGCTTGAGGCTTTTCTGAGGTGCTGGTTGATTGCTGTAAACTCTCAGTACTGCTTTGGAATACCACATGTTTTGATATTGTGTTTCCATTTTCACTTGTTCTGAGAAATATTTTAATTTTCTTCTTCTTTCTTGATCCATCAGTTGTTTCATAGTAAATGGCTTAATTTTATGTATTTTATAATTTCCCATTTTTGTCATTATTGATATCCACTTTTTTTTTTTTTTTTTTTTGGTACTGAGGATTGAACTTGGGACCTTGACCTTGTGAGGCAGGTGTCGGAACCACTGAGCTAAAATCTCTGGCCTCCACTTTTACTATAAAATGTTCTTAAAAGATACTTGATATGATTGCATTTTTTTATCTGTGAAAAATAGTTTTGTAATCTACCACATGATCTATTCTGGAGAATGTTCCCTGTGCTGTTGAGAAGAAAATGTACTCTAGCTGTAGGTGAAGTATTCTGTAGATTCTTGTTAGGTCCATTGGTCTAAGGGGCAACTATTTTACTGTCTGTTCTTGATTTTCTTTCTAGATGACCCATTAATTTCTCAAAGTGAGGTGTTAATGTCCCTATATCATTATATTATATTTTCTCTCTGCTTTTAGGACTATTAATATTTCCTGTCATATATTAGGATTATTTGATATTGGCATATATATATATGTGTGTGTATATATTTCTGTTATTTCTACTTTTAATTTAAGATCTACTATATCTTATTTAAGAACGGCTGCTCCTGCTGTCTGTTGCTTTCATTTGCACAGAACATCTTATTCCACTCTTTGACTTCAGTCACTGCATACCCTTAGAGGAAAATCAGTTTCCTATAAGCAACACATACTTGAGTCTTGTTTTTAATTCATTCAGTTACTCTGTGTCTTTTAATTGGAAAATTAAATCTATTTGCATTTGATGTAATTATCAATAGGTAGATCTTACTATAGCCATTTTTAAAATTTAAGTTGAATTTATTGGTACATTCTAGGTATACAGTACAGTTACATTCATTACTGGGATCTTGTACCTTTACATGACAGGTCTAAATTCTCATTTTTTCCCCTTGTTCCTGCCCTCCCTTCACCCCCTCATCCCCTCCCCCCTTCAAACACTTTAATTCCATTTTCACATTTTCTCATATTTTACCCTTTCCCTTATTCCCCTTCCCCTGCCCTTCTCACTGTCCCTACAGCTTTAGTCCTTTTCTTCCTATTTCACGTTGCTAATTATCCCATTAGGATCTTGAGTACTATTTTAGTTCCCTTGTTCCTGCCCTCCCTTCACCCCCTCATCCCCTCCCCCCTTCAAACACTTTAATTCCATTTTCACATTTTCTCATATTTTACCCTTTCCCTTATTCCCCTTCCCCTGCCCTTCTCACTGTCCCTACAGCTTTAGTCCTTTTCTTCCTATTTCACGTTGCTAATTATCCCATTAGGATCTTGAGTACTATTTTAGTTTTTCACACCAGAGAAACTATTCAGTATTTACACATGTGTGACTTATTTATTTCACTTAGGAGTATATCCTCAATATGTATCCATTTTCCTATGAATGAATCTACTTTCTCATTCTTTATGGCTGAGTAATATTCCATTCATAGAAAAACCACATCTTCTTATCCAGTTTCCAACTGATGGGCAAATGGGCTGTTTCCAAGTTTTAGCTATTACAAACTGTGCCGCTATAAACATAGGTGCACATATATCACTGTGGTACTATTCTTTTAATTCTTTTGGAAAGATACCCAGCAGGTATGGCTGGGTCAAATGGAACCTCTACTCCCAGCTCTTTGAGGTATCTTCATACTGATTTCCATAGAGGTTGCACCAGTCTGCACTCCCACCAACAATAAAGAAGGGTTCCTTTCTCCCCACAACCGTGCCAGCATTTGTTATTGTGTGATTTCTTGATAGCAGCCATTCTTTGTGGGGTGAGGTGGAATCTCAGTGTTGTTTTCATCTGCATCTCTCGAATGACCAGGGATGTGGAACATTTTTTCAAATATTTACTTGCTGCTTTTACTTCTTTGTCTGAGAAATGTCTGTTCATTTCAGATGCCCATTTTTGAATTGGGTCTTTATATTTGGGGGGGGCTGATTGTTTTGAGTTCTTTATATATTCTAGATAATAGTCCTTTGTCTGAGCAGCTGGTAAAAAGTTTTTCCCACATTGTAGATTGTCTCTTAGTTCTGTTGATGGTTTCTTTTGCAGTGCAGAAGCTTTTTAATAAGATGAGATCCCAGTTGTTGATTCTTTCTGCTAGTTCCCGTGCTACTGAGGATTTGTTCATAAAGTCTTTTCCTATGCCAGTGTCTTCCAGAGTTCTGCCTCACTTAACTTCCAGCAAGTTTAGTGTTTTTGTTTTTATATTTAGATCTTTAATCCACTTGGATTTTAATTTAGTGCATGGTGACAGATAAGGGTCTAGTTTTAATCTTTGGCAGGTTGAGATCCAGTTTTTCCAACACCACTTATTAAAGAGGCTATCTTTCCTCCAGTGGGGACTGGCAGCTCCTTTGTCAAAGATGAGGTAGCTGAGTGCATCTGGAGTTGCTTTTGTGTCTTCCAGTCTGTTCCACTGATGCTCAGGTCTGTTTCTTCGCCAGTACCACGCTGTTTTTATCACAGTGCTATAGCCATTTCATAACTTGTTTTCTAGTCTTACTGTTCATCTATTCATTTCTCTCTTACAGTGTCCATTTCCGGTAAGGTGCTTTACCCTAGCTCAGTGTGTTTTGATTCCTTATTATTTTTGTTTAATATATATTTTGCTTTGTGCTTATAATGGTAAGGCTTATAAATACATCTTTTGTTATGGAAGCTATTTTGAAATGATAAAAACAATACAATAGTAAAGATACAGAAACATTTTTTAAAAAGAGAAAATACACTAATAGAAAACTGTACATTTATATTCCATTCTCCTCAGATTTGGAATTTTTGATGCCCCATTTTATACGTTTCTATATTGCCTATCTCTTAATACACTCGCGCAGTTACTATTTTTAGTCAGAGTACTAAAACATATGAATAGTTTATGCACCATGTTTGCAATTTTAGAACATTCTGTTTATATAATTTTTCTTACCAGTGAGTTTTATACCTTTCCATGTTTTTTGTTATTGTTGTTCTTGTTGTTTGTTTGCTTTTTGTTTTTTGAGACAGGGTCTCACTATATAGTCAAGACTGACCTGGAACTCACTATGTAGCCCAGGCTGTTCTCAAACTCACAACTATCCCCCTGCCTCAGCCTCCCAAGTGCTGGGATTACAGGCATGCGCCACCAGATCCAGCTTCTTTTTATTAATATGTCAGGTTGAAGAAATCTCTCTAATGTTTCTTTTTTAAATTAAGTTTCTTGGTATATTTGAGGTTTACAATATAATGACATGCATCATTGGAAATTTGTTCCTTTACATAATCCATCTTGGTTCTTATTTTTTTCCCCATTCCCCTGCCCTCCCTTCAACCCCACCCACCCCTCTCTATCTACAAAGACTTTGTTTCCATCTTTAGTGTTTCTTTTAGAATAGGTCTGGTGGAGCTATATTCTCTTACTTTTTGTTCATATGTGACTATCTTTTCTTCAATTTTTTTTTTTTTTTTTTTTTTTTTTTTTAAGGGTAGGAGGCAGAACCACTGAACTAAATCCCTGGCCCCTTTTCTTCAATTTCTAAAGGATGGCTTTGTGAATATAGAATCTTGGCTTGAAAGTATTTTTCTTTATGTACTGTTAAAATCTAATTTCACACCCTCCTGGCTTGTAAGACTTCCTCTGAAAAGTCTGCTATCAAGCAAACTCGGACAATTTTATGTATTGTTTCTTTCCTCTGAGTTCTATGAGAATCCATTCTTTATATTTAACCTTGGAGAGTTTCATTATAATATGTCCTGGAGTAGACTTGTTTGAGTTTAATCTGGCGCGTAATCTGTGACTATCCTGTATCTGGGTATTTACATACTTCTCTAGGATTAGGAAGCTCTCTGTTATTGCTTCTTTGAGTTATCTTTCTATCCTTTGGCAATGTAATGTCCTTCTTTAGCCTCAATAACCAAAATATTGCTGTTACAATGTTCCTGCGAGCTTTCTTCATTCATTTTTCCAGCAGCCTCTTTTTAAGGCCAATAATACTTTGTTCTGTTTGATCTATTTTGCTTTTGATACCTTCTAATATATATATATATTTATTTTCATTTATTTTGTTTTTTTGTACTGGGATCCAACTTGAGACCTTGCATTTGTGAGGCAGGTGGCAGAACCACTGAGCTAAATCTCCAGCCCACTATTACATTTTTAATTTCAGATTCTTTTGGTACCAGGGATCGAACTCAGGAGCTTGGCAGTTGCAAGGCAGGTGGTGGCACCACTGAACTGAATCCCTCACCCTGTGTTTGACTTTTTAAAAAGTTACTTCAATGTCACTGCTCTAATTTAGTACTAAATCATTTTTCTGTGTTTTTCTTGAAGCTCATTGAATTTCTTTATAAAAAAACATTCTGAATTCTCTTTGCAACAGTTTGTACATATTGGGTGTTAAATGGCCCGTTTCAAGAACCTTATTTTATCTGTTAGGTGAGGCCACGATTCTACAAAAGTTCTTAAGGCTTGTTGGCAAACAACATCATGTATGTGTCATGGAACTGGGCATTTATTCCAGACTTTGTAAGCTGCTTTTACGCCAGTCCTTTTAGAAATTCTAGGAAGACTACGTACTGCATATGTGACAAGGATCACTCTTTCAGCATTGAGTTCTGTCCTGAGTCTAGGTTTGCCATGAGTCCACTGTTGGTGCCTTGTCACTTCTTTAGTGCTAGAGAGTGCCCCAGGCCCAGGTTGTCCTAAACCCATGGTTGGAGTGCTGTTTAGAATTATCTGAAGGAATGACTGAACAGCTTTCATAACCACAGGTCTCCACCTGCTGAGCTGGGCAGGTCCGCAGACCTTTTCTGCTATCACTGGCTGCTGGGCTGCACCATGGGATTTTGCCCACCTCTGAGCCTTAGCCTGGAAGAGCTAGCTCAAGACTTGCAGGTAACAATTTGGATCCTATTTCTCTTTTCTTCACCTGAACAAGCTATTATTTTTTTCTGTGTTGTACTGCCTGGGGTTGAAGGAGGGATGGAGTAGAGTTTTCCATAGCCACCAGCATTGTTACGCCAAGTCATACCTGGAGCTCAAACCCTTCAGAAACTAACACAGCACAGGGCCAAGACCTGAAATTGTGAGCCAAATTAAACCTCTTGTTCTTTAAATTGTGGGTATCAGGTGTTGTGTCCCAGCAGAGCCTTGTTCCTAGCTGTGCTACCTGAGTTTAAGGGAGGGATGGTGGAGACACTCTCTGGACCACCTGGATAAACTGGGTTTAGCGGTTGGTTCTGTGAGTAATGGCCTAGGGGCAGAGACCAGGTTTCATCATGGCGGCCTGGTTTCCGGTCTAAATCCTAGACTTAATTCCCTCTCCCTCCTCCCAAGGGGGAGTGATACTTAGCCCTCCCTGGGCTGTGATAGTTGAGTTGGAGAAGGATTGACTCTTTTCTTCCTTCAATGAACCTTTTCTTCTACTAAAGTGAAGCACTATGGTCTCTCACCTGGCTTACTTTTCTCTTCTGGAGAAAATTCAGTACATGAAGAGTTGCTCAAACTGATGTCTCTGGCAGGGGTCTGGGGAAGTCTTTGTAAAATACCTTCCTCTGTCCTCTATCTTACTTTTGTCATCACTGAGACAAAATATGTAACACCCAAAGTTAAAGGAAGAGATTTATCTGGATCACACACTTAACTGGAGAGGTTTGTAGAAAGCTGTAAGGCAGAGTGGGATGGCAGAAGGCTATCACAGAGGAGAAATAGTCCATGGCATGTAGAAGGCAGAAAAGTAGCAGGCACCAAGTAACAAGCCGTGACCCTCTTTCTGTCTTAACTTCTCCAGGCTCCCTCCTTTAGGGCAGGTAGTACTCACGCCTAGGATGGGGCAGCCTTAATCCTAGTATCGAACCTCGAATTAATCCCAGAATCACACCCTTGCCCCCAGAATTACACACTCCAGGTCCAGCCACCTCCAAAAGGCTCTTCCCATGACCACGTGAGGTTTTGGGGGGACAGCTAGGTCCCAGCCATAACATTCCCCAAACTTCTGTAATTCTAGCCTGGTTGAACCGCTCTTTCTAACATCCAAGTTTCCCCAGTAGGTCTGTAAACTTGGTAAGCTGCCTTACTGCCCGTTTCTTTTTCTTCACGTGGCCCACTTTAGTCCAATTTGTGTGTAGTGTGTACCAAGTTCCTCCTTTGTTCCCCAGATGAACCACACACGTGCCCGCTGCTTCCTACCCAACCCTCTCCTTGTTGAAGCTTCATTTCTGTCAAACATTATATTCTGATATACACTGAATTTATTACTGGGATAGTTTTACTCTTCTCTTTGTTTCTCTGTCAGTGTCACGAAGCTATTATTCTTTGTCTTTTATTTTAAAATATTTTTCTTATGATATATATTTTATTAGACACTTTAAACCATTCCTATTATTCTTCCTTTTATTAATGTCTTGGCTATTCCTGGAAATTTATTTCTCAGTATGAACTTTAACACCATTCAGTTTTATAGCTTCCTTATATATATATATATATATATATTTTTTGGCACTGGGGATTGAACTCGGGTCCTTGCGCTTGCAAGGCAGGCCACTGAACCGCTGAGCTAAATCCCTGGCCCAGCTTCCTTATATTCTAATTGTAGATAAATTTGGGAATATTTAAATTTTGGGAATATTAAAGATCCATCCAAGAACATGATACATATTTTCCATTTGTTTCATTTTTATATCTTACAATAAAATTACTCTCCTCCTTAAAGAGCTCGAATCTTTCTTGCTTTTTTCTAGGTATCTTGTAGTTCATTACTATTATAAATGGAATTTATAATTCTATTTTCTTTAGTTATGGAATTGATAAGGAAAAGATTTACAGATTTTTTTTAAATTTGGGCTTGTATCTTCTCATATCTTTGGAAATGTGTGAGGAGATCACCTGGTCCTATAAAGGCAAATGTGAGTCAACAAATCATCAGTTAGAATTCATGATGGCTGACTAGTCCTATCTTCGTAAAAAGCTCCATCTCCTATCAGCTCCCTTACCTAGAGAGTTCTATCTTGCTCACCAATTTTGCAGGTGTTGTCTGCTCTTCCTTGACAGAATTCTCTCTGTTCTGTGCTCAGTCCCCCGCCCCACCTGCCCCTCGCTGCCTCTGGGCCTGGCCTGCATATGTCCGTCTCCCGGAGTCCGAGATGCGCACCACTAAGCAAGCTCTGGGTGTGCGGTAGACTTGAAACAGCGATACAAACCACTTCCTCCGCAATCTTAGAGGTTATATATGCGGTAAACATTATTCCTAAGAAGCAGAGAAACCCCTGAAGTGTAGAAATGTGTGACTAATAACCCTTAAAAATCGATGGATTGAATTTCAGAAAAGTGCTTACTACTTCTGGCAAGTTGAAATTTCTTTTTCTGTCTTTGACCCTGGTATCTGTGTACAGATGCAATTTAGCCTTTTGGTTTTCTCCACACCCTGGAGAGACCCAGTCACCGCCTACTCCTAGTACCCTCAGCCAGAGGCAGGGAAATTAGAGTTTTCTGTCTGTACAGCAGGCAAGCATAAGTCTATCTTGCTGATGACATCACTCTGTCTCTGCTCGCTGTTTTGTTTGGTCTTTGTCTAGAAATCCAATCAAGATACTTGTATCTCAAATTAGCCTCACTTGATCTTTTACATAATTCTGAGTCCACCCCTGCTCCTCCCCACATCTCCTGCCCCCAGTCCACTCATTACTTCCTCTTCTATACCTTTCCTCTTCCCTTCTCATTTTCTTTCCTCCTCGCCCCTACCCCAGTGCCAGGGATATATGCTAGACAAGTGCTCTACCACTGAGCGAAACTCACAGCCCTATGACTACTTCTTAATACAGAAAATGCACTGGACGTTTTTGGGCCAAAGGTTTAAATTCCTGAATTTCATGTAGCATTGTAACCCCTTTGCCTACCATTGCTGGCCCTGTCCTAGCCCTAGCTCCAAGCCCCAGTTCTGTCCAGTGTCAGGCAGCACCTAGAACTCCGGAAGCAGGTTACTTTTAGATCAGAACCTTGGCCTCATTTTCGCATGAACCTTGATAGCTGTCTCCATTGGTCCTCACTTGAGGGTCCTCTCTTGAGGAGGATACTACCTGTAGTATGATTACTTTCACTTTAAAAATAAAAGAGCTGGCAGGGAAGGTGGCTCAGTGGTAAAGCACTTGCCTACCATGTAGGAGGCCCTAGGTTTCATCTCCAGCGCTATGAAAATAAACAAGAGGACTGAGGCTCAGACAGGCTTTAATACTTGTCAGACAAGTGAGGCCTACGCTGGAACCCAAGCCTCTGACTGTAAATTCCCCGCCTCTTATAACTTCTCTTTCTGAGCAAATAAAATAAAAATGTGTAATATTTTACAGAATCATAGACTCCTTGAGAATAGAGACCCTATGGTCTTGCTGTTAAATTCATTCTGTCTCAAACATTCAGTAAGGACCTACCCAGTACAAGGACTTGTACAGTATTTTCCTTCTCACCCTCTTTCCCTCTCTCCAGGGTGCTAGGGTTATAGGTGTGCACCATCATGCCCAGTGCACACACGTGTGTATGGCAGCACAAATCATGATAGCTAAATCTTGAAAGTGGTCTATATGCCCATCAACATAGGAATGGATACCAAAGAATGGTATTTATACACAGTGGAGCACTACTTGGTCAGAAAAAAGGATAAATTTGAGTCATGAAAATGGATGCACCTTGAGATTATAATGTCAAGTGAAATAAATCAGACACATGAGTTTAGATATAGCATAGTTTCTCTTATATAAAAAACTCAAATATAAAGAGCAAAATAAAAGCTAGATAATAGGATGTAGGGAGACTGATCTTTTGCAATTAGGAAGGGGATCAGGAGATGGGGGAAGGGTAGAGAGAAAATGAAGGGGGTGAATCGGGCACTGAGATGCACCAACTCCACACGGTAACTAGATGTGTGTGCTGTATACATGGACTAATGAAAACTGGAGAAAATGCCTTCTTTAGAACACCAAAAAGTAGCTCTGCCTTTAAAAATGTTCAGAATGTAAAACACATAGTTGTATCTAATGTTATCATTATAAAGTTATATTTTTTGAAATTATATCTGCAACGCAAATAAGGTTTCAAATAAAAAAGTAAACTTTATCTTTTTTTTCAGCTTTAATTGAGTTTATTGGTACATTTTAGGGATACAGTACAGTTACATTCATTGTTGGGATCTTGTACCTCTACATGACGAGTCTTGATTCTCATTTTTTCCCCTTACCCCTGCCCTCCCTTCACCCCCTCCTCCCCTCCCCATCTGCAAACACTTTATTTCCATCTTTTCATTATCTCACATTTTTTCTTTTCTCTTATTAAACTTTATCTTTTAAAAATTACTATATTTAAGTCTTGTTGGTGTGGACTTCTCTAAGCAGTGCATAAGGTGAATTAATCTAAGAGAGTTACTTTTTGGTAAAAACATAGAAATCAGGAGTATATGTAAGTTTTAATAAAGCCTTGACTATATACATGTGACAAGGATAACAATTTTGAAATATAGTAATGTAATTTTGTCTCAGATTTGAGTGTAGTGTAGTTAAAATGTAAAAGGATGAATGAGTTCACTCTCAACATTTTCCTACCAAAATGGGTCTTTTCAGTCCCTAATGAGCAATAGAATTGAGAGTCAAACTTTGGTGGGAGTTAAATGGAACTCCCAAGTTCACCCAAAGACTGGCTTTATGGTGATAAAACTTTCAGAGCTGTGAATTAAGTAGTAAAATAAGCTCCAGAGACAGAAGCAAGGGCAGGACCACAAGGGGATGATACGCACTTGTGGGACCAAGTGGGGTTTCCAGGATGAGAGGAAAGAGATTCTGGAAAAGGAAGCGCGGGAGAATAGAATGTAGGAGGGGAAGCACACAGAATGGGGAGATCTAAGCCAAGGCCCCTGTTCTCTCACCCAACATTCTACCATGGGCTTAAGCCAAACTGCCAAGTGGGCTGGCACTGGGCAAGGCAAGGATAGAAGATGCCCAAGCTGAAAAGTTTAAAAGATTCTCAATGTTGCAAGCCAGAAGAGAATGCCTCAGATTTTGAGCCTCACTGCGCCAACTGTATCTAGTCCTGGCTCCACAGTGAGGACAGGAACGTGGTGACAGAGACACCTGAACAACACGGAAGACCCTCGAGCGCTCAGGGTGGTGGCCTGCTTCCTCCGGCAGACATGGGGAGGCTCATCAGCGCTAACGTAGCTGGGCACTGAACAGAACCGTGGCCAGTGCACCCCGGGAATACAGGTGCTGCACGGAAGGTCTGAACTAGGGTGGCCATTTCTCCAGAGCTGGCTCTGACTACCCAGGGAGAAAGGGGAGCCACACCTGGTATAGCAGTGTCCAGATGGCAGCACGGCAAAGCCTGGTAACCACAGGCTGGCAGGAAACAGTGACCCCCTATGGGCCCAGCACATGGCTCTGACAGCCAGTTTTCCTCATGTTTAGGTCATGCAAAGAGCTGCACACAAGGCACCTCGGAGAGAAGGGCAGGAACTCAAAAGAGGTCCCACTGCACAGTAGAGTTCCTTTGGTAGGATTTTTTGTTTTGTTTTCCTTTGATAATAAATGGGACATTGTTTCATGAACAAGAATAAACCAGTTCTTCAAAACAAATAAAAATGTTTCTCTCTATAACACATTAGACTTTAAAAGCTTTATCAAAGTATAGTGTAACCAACATATAGTAAAATCTGTAAATTTAAATGTGATGAGGTTTGAGGTATGTACCTGTGAGACCGTCAGAAGAGGAGCTTGTCCACCCCACCCTCCTTTCAGCCCTCCCTTGTCTGCCTTCTGTCACTGCAGCCTGCTTTCCATCCCCTAGATAGGGTGACTATACTCATACAGTGTACTCTTTCTAAAATCTGGCTTTTTACACTCAGCATAATTATGTTGTTACATCCCTGTTTTTTTATGTGAGTAATTCCTTTTCATTGCTGAGTAGTAATCTTTTTTTTTTTTTTTTTGGTACCGGGGATCAAACTTGGGTCCTTGCACTTTTGAGGCAGGCAGCAGAACCATTTCCCCAGCCCATGCTGAGTAATAATCTATGGATAGCCTTTACCACTCTTTTTTTTTCCTCATTGAGTTTATTGGTACATTTTAGGTGTACAGTATAGTTACATTCATCATTGGGATCTTGTACCTCTACATGACAGGTCTTGGTTCTCATTTTTTCCCCTTACCCCTGCCCTCCCTTCACCCCCTCTTCCCCTCCCCCTTTACAAATACTTTATTTCCATTTTTTCACTTTCTCATATATTTTCTTTTCCCTCTTACCTTTCCCCTACCCTTCCCACTTCCCCTACACCTTTAGCCCTTTTCTTCCTATTTCACATTGTCAGTTACACCATTAGGATCTTAAGTACCATTATAGTTTTTTACACCAGAGAAACTATTCGGTATTTACACGTGTGACTTATTTATTCCACTTGAGTATATCCTCAATATGCATCCATTTTCCTATGAATGACTCTAATTTCTCATTCTTTGTTGCTGAGTAGTATTCCATTTTATAGAAAAACTGCATCTTGTTTATCCAGTTACCACCCGTTTGTCTGTCATCAATTGACAATTTCAGGCTGTTTCCAGTTTTGGGCCACTCTAAATCTGTGCATGAAAATCCCAGTTGTGGCACCTCTTCACTGACTTTTAAGGTAGTGTGTCTTTTAAATTCAGCTATTCTTACCTTACACATGTGCAATGGTATCTCACTGTGGTTTTATTTGTATTTTCCTAATGAATAATGACTTTTGAGCACCTTTTTATGTTATTTCCATGTACCTTCTTTGGTGAAGCATGTGTTCAAATCTTGTATCCAGTTTTATTTGGTCATTTTTCTTATTGACTGTTGTGAGTTCTTTATATATTTGCATACATGTCCTTTATTAGTCACATGTGTTATAGTTTCTCCTAGTCTAGAACTTATCTCTTTATTTACTTAACATTGCCTTGTGGTAATCAGAAGTAGTAAATACTTGATTAGATATCTAAGAAAGTATCTAAAAGGACTCTGTCAAAAAATCTAAGAAATACGTACCTACTAAGATCACAATGTTTTTAATACTATGTTTTCCTCTAGAAATTGTATAGTTTTAGCTTTTACATAGAAGGTTAACATTTGGCTCTATTATATATAATACAAAGAAAATAAATACTGTGAACAAATACTGAACAATTATATGAAACAAGTTAATATAGCATAGTGGTTAGAATTTTGATGTCTAAAAATAGACTAAGATTCTAATCTTGGTTCCAACATTTATTAGTTGTGTGATCTTGGTCAAAATATTTAACCAGTCTGACTTTGTTTGTTTGTCTTTAAAAGGTAAGAACAGTCCCTACCATATGGGGTGGCTCTAAAGATTATGTGAGAAAAGTAACAGAAAGTATTGTTAAACAAATATAGCTCAGAATTAATACCATAGTAAATTAAACTGGGTAGGAAGAATGTTCAAGGCATAGAAAACAAATTAAAAGATGGCTCTGCCACAGGTAAACGAAACAATCACCTTTGAGCACATCTGCCTTGGAATAGGACAGGAGTTAAATTGAGGAATGCTGACGCAACAAGGCAAGCACCCAGCCTCGGGGTTTGGGTTTCAGAATGGAGTGGTGAAGGGAGGGAGGCCCACGTTCTGGAGAGAAGCAGAAGCAATGTTTCGGATCATCAGAAAGGAGTGATAACGGAGGAGCAGAGTATTCCTAGGCATATCAGATGGCTACTTATGACTAATGACCAAGTGTGCTATGGGAAGATGGGGAAGATGTGGGTGAAATTTTCTACAGTGCTAGGGAAAGAAATCACAAACCTGCTTTAACTAGCTTGGTGGTGCCAGGGAAATAAGTTGATTGGACAACAGAATCTTTAAGGTCCAGTGCCAATCCAGCAAACTGTAAAATTTTCAATCTAGGCTATAGGATTGGGAGTAGAGAGAGGGAAAGACTCTGAACATTCGGATAGTGGAAATAAATAAGAAATCTGGATGTGGCAGTTATTAGAAATTAGAGCACACCAGTTTCTGTTGGCTGATGGAAGAGAAAAATGGTAGTAATGGGCCATTTTCCCAGAACCTTTGCTCTCAGCACTTATCATGTAAATGTTTGATGACATCAAACAAATGACATCACCAGAGAAATGAGGGAGAAAACAGAAAAAAGACCAATGGGTGGATAGATGGGTAAGTGTACAAAGTCTAGATTTTCAGCCACTGGATTTAATTTCTCTGAAGATACTTGTGAAAATAATAAACATGCTTCATCAACTTTTATGTATATTTTGTAAAAGTCTTGAGCTATTCTGTTATTACCATGAAATGTATTTCAAGGCTTTAGCCTCCAGTGGGAAAAATAAACAGAAATTTTCAAATAATTTTAAAAATTCCTTCCTGAGACAAGAATATTTATTCATTTATTTGAGACAAGGTCTCGCTCTTCAATTCAGGCTGTCCTTGAACTCACTATGTTGCCCACGCTGGCCTCAAACTTGCAGCCATCCTGCCTCAGCCGCCCAAGTGATGGGATTACAGGTGTGCATCATCACATCCAGCTGACAAGAATATTTTAATTTGGAATTATTTGAACTGTTTTAACCCCTGACTTCTTCCATACAAATATATGTGAAAACCCACTATACATATTTCATTTGTTTCCAGGTTTTCAAAAAGACTTTTATTAGTATGTTTGCAGTACATAATGATTACATTTACTGTACGGGATTGGTACCTGTACATAACACATTTCAATTCCCTTTGTATCTCCCCTCTCCACCCCCTTTTTATTTTTCCAGATCAATAAGATATACTTATGACATACATACACACACACACACACACACACACACATATATATATATACTGCTCTCTCTATATAGCAATGCAAAGATTATATGTTTTATTTTGGTACAATTTTGGGAGAGGAAAACTACACCCAGTTTCACCCATTTGGTCATTGTTTTAATAGACCCCAGCCACACCAAGCTCTAGATTGGGTTCTGTTCTCCATATTCATCTGCATTATCGTCCAAATAACTGTGGACTTTTTGTCTTAAAATGCTTAAAAACTGTGAAATTCTCACGGTTAGCAAAAGAATAGCAAGTAGTTGAGGAAGGTACCCTAGTAATGATCAATTAGAGACATAAATTAACCTTGTGTAGCTTCCAGAGATAAGCACTGAGAAAGCCTTTACAGAATGAACAGGATCTTACCAGGTACATATTGGGCCGCGAGAGGGACAAGGAGGTAGGAGAGAGATTCGAGTAGAAGAGGAAGAGTTCCGTGGGGTGCACTGACAGACAATGCCTGCTGGGGACCCAGAATAGCAAGTCGCTCTGATTTTGCCTGAGCACAAAGGGTCTTGGTAATGGGTTTATCTACCGTCGTCTGTTTGGATATCAGTTGGGTGAGTGGTAAGAGATGTCAGCATGTGACAAGCTTAGAAACAATGAATCGGAGCTGTAGCACGCCACAGAGGACCAGCAAAGAATTTGCACCAAGAGAAAGGCGTGGTAGGAATTTAACCTGCACGCTCTAATCCGTAATAGGCTGAGCTGAAGGAGGAGAGACTGAGTAGTGGATGAAGGCTGGTCACAGTTCTAATGGACCAGAAGCTATGTTCTGTAACAGCTGGGAAGGAGCGCTAACAGGGGCTGAGTATCCCGGCAAGACAGACCCTTAGGACTCATGCCCCAGTCGGCTAAGGGGAGAAGGGGAGGGGCAGGTCTGGGAGAGGCCGCGTGTGAGGATGTGCGCAGAGAACAGAGGAACTTGGTCTAAACTGTTCGCGTGAACTCTCTGTGATCGGACTCCTTGGAATTTAAACTGTGAAGCCCCTGCTAGATTTGAAAATGTTGTTGATTGGTTGGCTTGCTTTTTTATTGGGCAATCACAAAGGAGCTTTTTGTGGCGGAGAAAGATGTAACTGAAATGATGCCATAGGACGGCCAGTGTAATCACGATACGGATTTGAGAAAGGCTAGTCACCCTTCACCCTGGTACTGAACAATCGGAGACTAATTAATCCTGGTCACCATGAGGCAACCTTCAAAGAATCAAATCGATAGTATTTGACTGCACTGAGAGGCACGGTGACGTCTCCCATATTTTAAATCCATATGGCCAGGAAAATGGTGATCTCCTTGTGGGAAATAAGACAGTGATTTGGGAAGAGGGACAGTAAGTGTATTTTGACTGGAGAGTAATAACAGTAGCAGTTCCATGAAGAAATGTCTAGAAGCAGAGCTGATGTTCCTAACTGAAGGAGAGCTGCAGATAATACAGCTGTACTTCGGTACTCACTGGCTTCAGTACTTAGATCCAGTACAGCAGGCTGACTTTCGTCCAGTAAAATGTGAAAGTTCTGTAGGGAACTTTCACAAATTATTTCTAACGGGAAAACTTTGTTCTGTACTAGTTGGTTTGGGCACTCGTGCTTTCCAGAAGGAATTAACGAGGAGCGCCCAGGTACTACTGTAGTCGCAAGCTGTTAACACAGGGATAAAACTCCGGGTGGCGGGTGTCTGTGCTTGAAGACACAGAAGTAACAAACGTAGTTACAAACGGAAGATACGACCAAGGGCCGGCCGAGAAGGGGCCACCCGGACAGATGGAAAGGACAGAAGCAGTAGGAGAGCGCGCAGAACTGGCAGAGGTGAAAGTAAATGTGAGCCGCCAAGGAGCTTGGGGCGCGCCGTTCGGATCGCCCCCCACTCCGGATCTGGGGCTTCCGGCTCCCAGCTTGCCCGAGCACAAGTGGTCCTGGTAATTAGTGGCTTACCTACCAGTGTTTGAGGACTGTTAGTTTGCCCTTCAGGACAAAGGCTCCCTAAGAGCAAGAACTTCTGTGGGGTCATTTAGCAGCGTGTCACAGGGAGGGGCCTCAGGTGTCCTGAGAGCAGTTTCGGGGGACGGGGAGGTCGCCCGTAAGGTGTCTGTCAAGGAACGCACCAAGCGTGAGATTCTGGGGGACGGCGGCAGGGAGCTGGGAGGGATCACTCTGAGAGGTCGAAGAGTCAGATTTGTAATTCTAAGGCCAGAGCGGCCCGGTTAGGTTTCTAAAGTGGTGAAAGGCGGTGGGGAGGAGAATGAGGACGCAGGGAAAGGCGGCGCTAAGGACTGCAGAGGGAGCCTGAGAAGGAGCTGGCGACACGGGCGAGACCGGGCTGCGGGAAGGCGCGGAGAGATGCGCGGCGCACGCAGGGGCCCGGAAAACCAGGGGCTAACGGAGGAGAACGCTGACGTTAAAGCGCGAGTGTGTATCCGTCTGTGCGACCCTTGTGGCTGCGTTGTTTTACATCTTCAGCTTCCTTTGCCCGGCTGCATTGTTCCCGTCCCGCTAAATGGCACCTGCGGCTTCTTTGTTTTCCGGATCGGCAAGTTTCCCGGAGAGGCCAGCGCAGCCGCAGAGGCCCCGCGGTT
>NW_022900943.1:344868-356542 GCF_012274545.1 Fukomys damarensis
CGCCTCGGCCCGTGGCCGGCGCGTCCTTCAGCTGGGCCTGACTTCCTTTTCGGCCGAGTAACTGCTCGAGCTGCCTTTAGCTGTGCACGAAGGAAGGAGACGGGAGCCAGGGAGCCGGGGCCTCCCTCGCGGGTCCGCGGGCTCCGGAAGCTGCCTTTTTTACCCCTTCGGCGGCGAGCAGCGAGGATAAACTTACTCGATGAAAGTGGGTTTGGTAAAAGAAGTGTTTTGTCTTGAGCCAAATATATGCACTTGAGCAGATTGCTAGTACAGTGCTGTGAGTTCCTTCAAAATCTGATGGGGTGGCAGCCAAGTGGGGCTCATTTGGGAGATTTTGTTTGCTCAGGCTGACTGGAACAGGAAAGGCCTCCACGGTGATGAAAGGATGATTACAAAAGAAGTAATCAATGGCGTTGTCCTGTTTTTAATAGGTATATGAAGAATGTTTATCTTTTCATCTATTATTTAATCCAGTTCTGTGGCCACTCTTGGATACTTACAAACATGACAGTCAGATTCTTTTCATTTGGAAAAGGTAAAACTTCAAAACTTTATTTTTAACTTTGAATTCTTGGTTTCATTTATATATCAGTGCTTAATTTAAATTTTCTCTATGAAGCTCACCCAACATCCTTCATTTCTCTAAAACTTACATTTTCCAGTAATCATAATTCTTGCTCACTGAAAAACCAAAATGTGTTTGAAGAGAAAAGTTGGAATAAAGGAAAAGAATTTGGCTTCTGCCAAGGTAGGCAGGTTGCTCTGAAAAATGTAGACATATCATTGGGACACTGCCATTTCACCATTCCTTTCTGGTTCTGCGCCAAATCCTAGCACATTTGGTGTTTTGAGGAAATGTACAAGATGCGATATAACACTTTGTGCAGAATAATGACTTAATCAAGTTCTTCCAGTGTTTATTCCCCAGGTTTAGGATGACTAACTTCCTTTTCCCAGGACACTCTGACCCCTTATGAAGTAAGTGTAAGTGATACACTTGGCAGGTGACTAACGATCTGCACGGGAGTGGTGATAATGGCACAAGTCATCAGCTCCCTCCAGTTTCCTACAAAGTGAAACTGTTGTTTCAAAGCAGCATTCCAATTTCTTATGTGAATCACTAGGTGACTTTTCATGTTCTGTCCCCACGTAAGTGTCATCACAGTTTACAACTGTTGGGTGGTGACTTGACAGTTTCAGCAACTGCTGGTCTCAGCTAAAAACAAAACATGGAGGATGTATCTGGAAAAAGCCATGCTGTGCTCAATTCAGATAAGGAAATTAATGTACTTCCAAGGTTCCCTAGCTTCTTACCGAAAATCTACACATAAATTCTTTAAAATTTTTTCATAATTATTAGTATGCATTAATTGTACAAAATAATGCGTTGCATTGTGACATTGCTGTTCATGCATAAAACACGCTTCAATTGTATCTCCCCTCCCTAGTGCCCACTGCTATCCTCATCTCCCTCCCCTGGGCCCCTTCCCCTTCCTTCATAGGCCCCATTCTACTCCTGTCCATTTCCCCGAGGATTCTACATGAGAAAACATGCAGTACTTGTTACAGATCAAGAACATGCCTTCATTCATAACCTCAAAGATACAACAAACACCTCGATTTTTAACTAGCAGTATTAAGATTTTTCTAGCAGAGAAAAACAGGTGATGGGAAATTTTTCTTTATAATTTTAGGGGAAAACACCATCACTTCTAAGTTTTGGAAGCTGGCTAAGGCTGTGTGGACACATCACTCATGACGTGCATCCCAAGCCAAGAACTCTGATGCTGCCTCCCCTTCCCAGTGGGAAAAACTGCTTGAGGCAGCAGTGGCTTTTGTTTTTGCAGTGCTGGGAGACTGAACCCAGGCCTCTGAGCTGCACCCCCAGCCCTCATTTCCTAGCTACACCACTAAACCGGGGCTCTGCAAAATACCTGAGTCAATGTACAACTTAAGTCGCTCGACAGCAACCTACAACCCTGAGCTTGTGATGCCTTTTACCTTCTCCCATGACAGAGCTCTGGCATTGATAGTGCTTTGCTCCAGCAGATGCAGGTAGTCGCTGGAAGTGTGGACTGTCTGTGCTTCAGGAATCACCTGTGAAGAGGAGGTGTTGATAAAAGTGTCCACCTTAGGTTGCTGCTCAGAAGAGAAACCCTTACTTTGGGTTTGACCGACTGTTATATCAGGGATTGACAGGCAGTAAAGATAAGCAATACATTTAGCCTACTTACAGAAACATTTGTGTCCCTTCCGTTTCAGCTCCAAGGGTAGTATTTCACTGGGCTCTCTGCAGTTAAACTGTAAATTTTGATCAAGGCCCAAGTTCAGTGTGTAAAACACACACAGTTCCAGAAAGCGTTTGCCATATTTGCGTAGGAACCAACTCTAGATGCGCTAGGCATTTGACATCACGGCGTATTTCCTGTTGTTTCCATAAAGCTGTCTGCAAACGCTGGAAAAGCTGAGCAGAGCAGCAGCTTTAACAGGTTCGCCTTCAACTTATTCGCACTTCAAGTGGTTTAGATCCCTGGAGACCACTTTTATGTGGGAATGCTTTACAATCTCATGTATGGGTCATACTTTGGATATAAAGACTACTTTTGGGACAGTTAAACTATGCTATAGTATGAAGTGGTTTCTCTGCATTCCATTCTTAGTGACCTTGTACACTAGAAAAGTTTTCACATCTCTAAGTTCACTTTTAACTCAGAGGCTGCCTACGGGTACTGTGATCTAGCTTTTACTTACTATATATGTATTTTTAATCCACAGATTCAATGATAGATACTTTTTATACTATTGGACTTGTCATGAGACTTTGCCAATCCATTTCTCTCTTGGAGTTGCTGCACATTTATGTTGGCATTGAATCAAACCATCTTTTTCCAAGATTTTTGCAGGTAGGCTTTAATCCCATTATTACTAATATTACTGTTATTCAGTGCTTAATTTTCAACTGTTCTATGGCAGTTAAAAAGCCAACTCTTGCCCTGAGGCACTGCTAAGAATCCAGTACATGGAAGAACTACCTTATTCGCAAACACTGCACAGTAGGAGTAGCTGATGGGAAGCATTTAAGGCAATAAGGATTATTGATCTGTGCACTGCATTGATCCTGTCCTGGGAGGATATCTCATGGCTGTTTCCCACTCTCAGTGTACCTGTTGATGGTAATGTATGACCGTGGGACACCACAGGAGTGAAGCCACTCAGACTTGGACTTGATGCCATGTTTCTGATGACTGATGTGAAATTATGCCACCCACAACCAGTGGGCTGTGTCCAGGAAGATACCTGGCGAAGAGCAGATGACTAAAACACAAAACTCTTAGGTTTCCTTTATACCTCTCCAAAGAACAGAAAATTCCCCAACCATTTTTTACTCTTCCACAAGTTTTTACTGAATACAAATGGAAAGGGAAGATTGTTTATCTGAGAATTGGGAGTCACACAGACCTGGACTCCTAAAACATTTCCTCACAATAAAAAGAGGTAAAGAGCTGTCCCAGAAGTTGCATATAATTTGGGAATAAATTTACTGGTATTTAGGATTTATTGAACATCTGGTGTACTTTGAAAAAACTGAACTGCATACAGTACCAGTATCCCTAATTTTAGAATTAACAACTCTGGTTAAATGAAAATTGTATTCTGTCACATGGAGTATGATCAAATTTATCTGAGATCTGTCATTTTTTTGCTATGCTTTTAAGGATTTTTAACCTTTTTAGACTAAATTGGCTAATGCCATTTCATGGTAAAACATTTTCAAATATATATTGACATTTTATTCAAAGTTTGTTTTTTTTAGTACAGTTGATTTTTAAGTGTTTATTCCTTGGGGGGAATTAGCAAGTCAGTGATCACCACGTTAGAAGAAACAGGGATGGGCGATTGGCTCCGTGGTTCTGCTGCTTACCTTTGCCTCCTGCCTCGCAAGCACAAGGACCCCAGTTTGATCCCCATTAACAAAAAGAAACAATTACCCTTCGGATTCTGATAATTAGGGTTTTTTTCCCCGTGGATTTTTGGGTCCTCTTTTGTCTCTTTTATCCTCTTTTAGCTCTTTACATGAGCTTTTACTGCTATTTTTTAGTTCACTTATCCTTTCTATGGTTCTCAGAATCGTGTTGGAAAGGCTTCAAAAATTACGTATGTACAGTTTCATTTTCTGCACCCTTTTTTTTTTAGAATTCTGCAGACAAGTATAATCCCCTCATTAGGAGATGACTCTGAAGCCTGTTTTAAAATAAAACAAAATTCTCAGGTTGTGTAACCATTCTTAGTTCTGTTTCCATGTGTTTAAGTGAAGAAATAGGAGTGAGGGCAGCTGAGTTACTCACATGGTAATCGCTGCTGATTGCAGGGACTTGGCAGATGCCTGGAGTCCAGCTGCTTTCAAGGAGCCTAAAAACCAGGCCTGCACAGCTGTGATGTTGTTTTCTTGCTACCTTCAAGAGATGGCTAAGCCACACTGGAATGGCCTTCTGGGGAACTGCTTTTCCAGAATTACCAAGATAAATAGTAATTCCAGCTAACAGTAGAAATAGATTAGCTAGTTGAACAATTAGTATAGCACACATCAAATACTGGCTGGTGTGCAAATAGGGGTGTTTATGTCCTGTGCACTTTTTACACTCATCTCTATTTTGACACCAGTTTTTAAAATTGCAATTGCTAAAGCAAAATGAGACAATAATCATTTGACGGGTATATATTTCAATTTTTAGACAGGAGACAGTGACTTACATGCTGCAAGTATGCCTCTCCTGCACTGGGGAAAGCGCAGACTGTAAGACTTTTACTGTATCATTTATTCTGCCTGTACGAGTTGCAACATTATAAGACCCTTCATTAGCAGTGGTTGTATTTTTAAGGATTTGATAAAATGACAAGGTGATGTTTTCCCAAGTATAAAGCTCTAACTAATCAAGTTATATAAATAAAATAAATACATTTAAAACGTATTTTCCTTTGAATTGTTTTGGTGTTGATTAGCAAGTCTTATTTTGCACCAGGGATCGAACTTGGACCTTGTGCTTGCAAACCAGGCAGCGGAACCACTGAGCTAAATCCCTGGCTCAATTAGAAAGTCAAGGAGGCTCTTGTTGGAAGGGCTAATTTTTCAGAAGCGCTTTTATTTTTATTTATTTATTTTTTCCAGAAGCTCTTTTAAAGAACAGTCTGTCACTTGGATGGCAGGTTCTGGAGTAGACCATAAAGCAAGAAAGGTAGAAAAGTCTTAGTGTTTTAAACAAGGAATTAAGAATCACATTGCCTAGATTTTGATGCCAGGACTCCTCTAGAAAAATCAGTTGTATTCAGTAAAATATACGTCTTTTGTAGAAGGCAGATAAATAGCAATACCACCTAATTCCTAGGGCCATATGGAGAGTAAATGAAAAGGTGTATGTTCACAACCTGGCAAAAAGTAGGCGATACTCACTTTTATCCACTTCAAGAGAATCTCCTACATTCTCTCAGTGTATTGATGTTCAATGTGCAAATTAGTTAAGTAACTGTCAGATAATCTGCTAAATAATTAGTCCCACATTGTACATTGAAGGAGCCTTCACATATCCCACATGTATGTCCATGTGTCGTGGTTTGGGGATTGTCAACTGCCAATTTCTGTGCAACTGAGAACCCATCAGTAACAGCCATGGACCTCAGCTGATGACTTTCAATACAGTGAGTTTCACTGTGCAGCTCCAGTCTCCCTTTTAGGAAATTTTTCCTTCTGTCCTTATCAACTGAGGAGCTATATGATGTGATGAATACTTTGTAGTTCTGGAGGCCAGAAGACTTAGGATACAGGTATTTCCTGGTCTGCCATGTGGGTGGGCACATATCACTTAAATTCTCTGTCTCCTAAAATCTTTATTTGTAAAAAGGTGCAGTGATCTGAAGGGGACTCTAGATATTACCTTGGTAAGAGCTGAGTTTTCTCAGTAGTTAAGAGTGTAATTAGAAATGTGTGTTATATGCATGTGTTTGTGTAAATGTA
This sequence comes from Fukomys damarensis, assembly GCF_012274545.1. Lineage (NCBI taxonomy): Eukaryota > Metazoa > Chordata > Mammalia > Rodentia > Bathyergidae > Fukomys > Fukomys damarensis. The sequence goes on from NW_022900943.1 coordinate 350,879, forward strand.
TCTCTTAAGATTTTTAGCAAGTAAAACCCATAGGTTCTTCTAATTACCAGGCATTGATAAAATGCAAGATTAGACAGTAGTGAAGTACTTCTTTGCTGCTTAAATTTGTATTTAAAGGCTGCCAGGGGTAATGACAGTGAAGTTGATCATTCAATAATTATACTTGTAGTTCAGAAGAATTCATTATGGAAATTATTGAATTAAATCAATGACCAAAGAAAAACTGCTATGTAGGCATCTTCCATAGACTGACTAAGGTTTGAATCATATCTAAATTCCCCTTAGCTAAGCAAGGGTCTTCTTGACTCACCTCTTTGGTCATAAATATGCAGATAAAGGTTATTTATGTGAACTTCTGATCACATGGCCCTCTGTGGGAAATCTTGGATTTTTCTACACAGCCTGTGATTCTGACATAGATTATCCCAGTATTTTTTTTGATTAGCTTTTGAAATAAAGACAGCTATTGAAAAATATATTTATTTATTTAGTTTTGTTTTTTTTGGTACTGGGGATCGAACTCAGGTCCTTGCATTGCAAGGCAGGCATCGGAACCACTAAGCCAAATCCCTGGCAGCTGCTGAAAAATATAAAGAAATTCCTTTATATACTCCTTTAATCTCAAATATATTTTGTCTATTGAAAGCAAAATAAAATGTCCTATAAAACACAGAAAACTGTACAATGTATAGAACATTATTATAACAAGTGTTTTATTTACAACAGGGAGAGAGGAGTATTTTGAGCCTAATAACTGGATGTAAGCCAAAATGCTTACTGACTTGGAATATATAATACACAGTCTAAGAATGTTAAATTTTTTTCATTTTCCACACCCTGAAAAAAAGCTACAATGGCTTCTCTGTTTGATGAAATCTAAACTCCTGCGCTGTCGCTCAAAACCCACCCCTCGCCCACACATTTCCAGTTTCATCTCCTGTCCTCCGCTTCTCCGCCCTCCCGTGTCAGCCTCCCTGAATTTTCAGACCTCTCCCCCCCTCAGGCTACATTTACCTAGGGCGATCTTTCTCACAGACTACAAACTCTACCCACTGTCTAGGATCCAACCAACCAAGGCAGCAAATATGTCGCTCACCTGTGGTCCTGTGTGTGCCCCAGAGTGCTTGGTCTCTATACTACAGTCACTTTCTGCCACCACTGCCACACACTCTGTAGCAAGGAGGATGTTTTCATTATAGAATCTAATACACACTGAAAACAAAAAAAGCTTGCCAAAGTTAACAGAAACATGTGCATGTGGCAAGAAGAAAGGAAGTGTCCTAATTTTTAAAAAATGCTTTCTTTCATTATATGTACTTTGGAAAGTACGGAAAAACAGAAAGGCAGTAAAATTTATCCATAACCCAGCTCTGTCAGTCATTGTTAATAATTTAGTATACATATTTCCAGCTAAAGCATACTTTTAAAAGCAGCTCTGGTTTTGAAAATTAGAAAATCACATAGTCTAACAGATGATCCTAATTCTTGACTTTGCTGTTAGCTCACAGAGAGAATCATCATCCTTTTTGTGGTGATCACCAGTCAAGAGGAAATCCAAGAAAAATACGTGGTGTGTGTTTTATTCATCTTTTGGAATCTACTGGATATGGTCAGGTAAGAAGGCAAACTAGTATTTTAAAAGAAGGCCAAATTACCTTCTACACTGAAACCAGGAATAGCTCCTTATATTTGGTTATTCTGAGAGCACAAAACATAACCTCTTTTCAAATTATTTTACCATGATATGGTAATGTTTCTTAGTGCTTTCACAGTGAGCATGCCAAAGGCAATGTAAACCTGTCACGGTATTACAAGAACAAATCAGTGCCTTCAGGTTTGCAGCACAAGGCTAGGCATAACACCCAACTCGGAGTAAGCCTCACACTGTGTGCCAATGAAAGGAATTTCTTATGATTGTTCTAGTGCATGTCTCTCTAATAAGCAAAGCAGGACTTTCGTTATGTCATCGTCAGAGTTTACTAAGTTGGTGTCTGTGAATTAATGTTTTAAACGTACGACATCATCAGTGGAACAAAACATGGACTTCCACCTCCATTTCAGTATAAAATTCCAGTGGGTTCACATAACTAACTCAAGTTCTTTTGTGGAATCCTGAGGAACTCTGGGTCCTGACAGTCCTGTTTCCTTGTAATTCTAAATCGTACAATGAGAGGTGCCTTGTCCTCTCTTCAAGCAGTGATGCAGGCCAGTCCCCTTTGCTCAGTGAACTGTCATAACTCTTTGGGGTAGTGTCCATCAACCTCACCTGGGACTTGTTAGCAGTACAAATTCTCAAGCTGTCTCAGGACTCTGTCTCAGGGAAGGAAGGGTGAACCCGGCAATTTGTGCTTTAAGAAGCCATCTGAGTCATTCCGATGGATACTGAAGCCCGAGAGCCACTGACCTGTTCTATCTGAATAAATAAAAACACATAGATCGCTTTACCCACAACTTTACAGTGGTTGGTTTAAAACTGCCTACTGTATCCTAGTCGGCTCCCAAAGCCAGTTCTTACAGTTGATCATACAAGTTGGAACAACTACAGATACTACCAGGAATTTGGAATCAGATTTTAATAAATTAATTCCTGAATATTGACAACTAAAAAAAAACTAAATGCTTCCTGCACAGGATAGGGTTAGCTTTTTTAATAAAATTGAAGTCATTAATTAAGGAAACATGTAACTGTAATTTCTTGTGAGGCAGTAACAGTTTTGCTTTATTTAACCCATAATTATCTGTGATGTAGCCCATGAGATAAGCCAGAGTGACAGCGTCCCCACCACTTTTTAAACCTCTTCTCTCGCTTAACTGACAGGGAATAAAACGCATAGTTTGCACACTGCCAGCCTGTCTCTGTATGTAAGGTGTTTTCTCCTGTTATTCGCCAGACATCAGCAGGAAACGACATTGTGGGCCCCTTGTTCCCTTTCAGGTACACTCACAGCATGCTGGCAGTCACAGGGACATCCTATGCTGTCTTGACGTGGCTCAGTCAAACACTGTGGATGCCCATTTATCCCCTGTGTGTTCTTGCTGAAGGTAAGAAAAGGGCTGTGTTTCTGACAAAAGCCACGTAGTGGTAATAGTTCACTAATTTTTTGATGATTAAATTGCTATTACTTAGTGTATCTTTCCTGGAATATTTCCCTTGATGCAAAAAAGCAAAGCCTTCACAAGTGAAGCTGGAGAGGGAAGAAGCTCTGTAGAACAGATGAGACACTGGATGAGAAATAAGGACTGTGTCCAAGCCCTTAACTATCTGTATGCATTTGGCATAATTCATTTAACTCAAGCCTGTCACTTTCCAAGGAGGGATTCAGTATTTAGAAATTCTATGATCCTTTTACTTTTCAGGCATAGAATTTCGGTTCTGTTTGGCTGGCCCTTCCTGTCCACTTACCAGCTTCCATAGAGCCTATCCCTTCTGAGGAAAGTATTCCTTGACTTCTTAGTTCCCCTTAGTACAGCATCTTGAGTCGGTCTTCTAGGGCCTAAGTTGGGTGGAACTAGATATCTGTATGGTCCTCTCACTAATGACCATTTTCCTAATTAGATTTTTAAGACGCATGAAGGTACAGGGATATATGTTTCTTTATTCCCTTCCTTTCTCTTATGCACAGGTGACTTACTGGCTGCAGTATGAAGTAAGCTAGTTACATATCCTAAATATAAACCTAAAAGTTGAAATCCAACAATTAAAATCACCACTTTTCAAAGAACTTTAGGATATTTAGAGACTATCTAGTTCCTTCTGTAATGGATTTGACCAATTGGTAGGGAGCTTTCTAAAAGTTATGATTAGGGCTGGGGATTTAGGTCAGTGGTTTCAGCGCCTGCCTCACAAGCACAAGGACCCAATTTCAATCCCCAGTACCAAAAAAAAAAAAGTTATGATTAAAGTTTTTAAAAGCTCTTTAGCTGCCCGCCTGCCTGCCTGAGATCACCCGGCGGGTGCGCGACCTCCTGGACTGCACGACCACAGACCCAGTAAGGAAGGTAGCCATGCGGGCGCCCTTGAAACACCCCCATGACCTCCCCCCCCCGTTCTCAAACCTCCTGATTGGGCCAGTCCTTAGACCAACTCTGCAAAGGCATACGTTCTTCTCATGAAGGGTAGTTTTCTGAGCTCCCAACTTTGAACATCTTTAAAGAAAGCGCAGGAGAAACCTGTAATAGAACTGAGTGGAGTTCAACCCTGAGGGTAGGGAAACTCAAGTTAGGCCTTGTGGACTGTGTTCAGTCTCAGTCATGGGGAACTGCCATTGGCTAGCTGAGACCAGGGGATTCAGTTCTGCATATGGCTGTACATGTGGTATAATATGAGAACAGAGACAGTCTGAAAGAGGCCCTTCAAATTCTTTTTTTTTTTCTCTCTCTCTCTTTTCTTTTCCTCATTCCACCCTAAAATTTCTTTCTTCTGTCCTCTCTCTCCAACTCAGTCTCTCGCTCCACCATATTCTCCCTCATCTCCCTTTTTATTCCAGCTCCTGCCCTAACTCAGACTTCTTCTTTTATTATTTTTTCTTTTTAGGAGGGATTTCTCTTTATGTTCTTTTCTCCAGTCATTTTACCTCACTCATGGCTCTGTACCTTCAAGGGAAGGCAAGCGCCTGTTACTGTTAAGGGGATATATTCCTGTCCTTATTCCTGCACTCTCTCTATCCCCCCTGAACTTAATAGCTTTGTAAAGATAGTAAGGTAATTCTACAACCTCTGGATTCACTTCAAACCTGCTCTAATTCTTTCACTTATCTAATCCTCTTGTTCTAAGTCGAACCCCCCATCCTAAATGGTAAAGATGCCATATTGAAAAGAATATTCACTGCAAACATACTATGAGCTGCTTCTTGAAATTAATCTAATTCACATGAGTTAAAGGTGATACATTAATGACTACCACAAGTGGTCAGTTGGCAAGCTGTGCCTGATCCTATTGGGCTGCTGAATGTATCAATTGGGACAAAGAGTGGTGATTGATTTAAAGAGTTGTTTTCTCTGATATTATGAAAACGAGAATGTCTATGAGTCATTAGAAACTCAAAAGCTAAAACGCAACTATATTAGGAAGATTTAAGTAATACCCAGAAATTAAAGAAGGACAACCCAACAATAAAAATAAAAATGAGAAAACACTTAAGCAAGACACAAAAACAGATTTCCAGTTCACCAATGGCAAATAGTAGGACAAATGAGGATGAAAAGTCTGATAGTGAACCAACAGGACACCCTGGACCCATAGCACAGGAGGTAACAAAACAGATCAATCAGGCTCTAGAAAAATTCAAATCAGAAATAATTTCCCAGTTAACCAGAGAGATGATGAGCAAAATGGAAGTCATGATTCGAGACTCTAGAGCAGAAACTGACAAAAAAATAGATGAGCTCAAGACCATCATAGAAGCCATGAAGACTCAGCATAAGAAAGAAATGGAAACAATGAATGCCCAACAGAGGAAAGAAATGGAATCCATAAAACAGATTCAAACAGATATCCAGGAACTCTATTGAAAGTGTACACAACAGAATAAAAGATTGTGAACATAGAATTTCTGATATAGAAGATAGGATCACAGTCAGTGACCGTGAAAACAGAGGTCTCTTAAAAACAGTAAGGGATCATGAGAAATCAATCCAACAACTTCTAGACGATACAAAGAAAAA
>NW_022900943.1:360156-438540 GCF_012274545.1 Fukomys damarensis
TATTACTCAGCCATAAAGAACGAGAAAATAGATTCATTCATAGGAAAATGGATACATATTGAAGATATATTCCTAAGTGAAATAAATAAGTCACACGTGTAAATACCGAATAGTTTCCCTGGTGTGAATAATCTGCAACAATGCATAAGATTCTAATAAGATTACTGACATTTAGAAATGGGAAGAAAGGAGCTAAAGGTGTAGGGAAAGTGGGATGGGTAGGGGAAGAGTAAAAAGGGAAAAGAAAAAAATGTGAGAGAATGAAAAGATGAAAATAAAGTGTTTGTAGATAGGGAGGGGAGGGAGGGGAAGGGAGGGCAGAGGTAAGGGGAAAAAATGAGAACCAAGACCTGTCATGTAGAGGTACAAGATCCCAACAATGAATGTAACTGTACTGTATCCCTAAAATGTACCAATAAACTCAATTAAAGCTGAAAAAAAAAGTTTTTAAAAACAAAGTATAAAAAGCAGCATGTTAAGGTAACTAAGGGAAAAATATAAAACATATTTTCTATCTATTGCTGACCAGAGAAAATGAGCTTGGATGTATTAAATCAAAAATTTCTTTCTAAAAGGAAAAAATTTGGAGAACTTCTCTTTGTGAAGAGAATTCAATGGATAATCCTGAAAACCCATAAAAGCTGATTACCCTCTTTTTTTTTTTTTTTTTTAAGATGAAAGGAATTAAGTATTATGAAAGTTTTGGGGGGGGTACTGGGGATCGAACTCAAGTCCTTACGCCTGCAGAACCACTGAGCTAAATCCCCAGCAGTATTATGTATATGTACCAATTCTCCACAAGGAATGTAAACACTGTGTACTACAAAAATGTACTAACAGAATGAAATACTTTACTCATTGAAACATTAAGTGTATTCCTTTGTTACATGAAAATACCATAGAGGACATATAAAGGGAGTGGTGCAATATTGGTCAAAGGATGTAAAGTTTAAATTAGACAGGAAGAATACAGTTTTGGCTGTTAGTAAATGTGCATTTCAAAATAACTAAGAGTAGGGCTGGGGATTTAGTTCAGTGGTGCTGCTGCCTGCTTCACAAGTGCAAATGTCCCAAGTTCGATCTCCAATACCAAAAAAAGAAAAACAAAAATAAAAAAGATAACCAAGAGTAAACTTCAATGTCCCATTATCCAAAATAAGTGAAGTGATAGGTATGTTAGCTTGACTTCATCATTACACATTTTAAACATATATCAAAACATACACTGGACCCCATAAATGTATACCTATAATTTCTCAATTAAAATTAATAAAAAGTTAAAATAAATTATATAAAGGGGGAAGGTAGAACTATGACTAATCCCTTCTTTAAAATAAGGAATGAATGTATATAGTAAATCTTTCCATTCTTGTGAATTCTAAGCCTATCCTTTTCTAGGAAAGCCATGTTCTTATATGGTTGCTTTACAATCCATATTCTTTTATTAGATTTATAAACTTATAATTGCAAGGTAAGGTATCTAGAAAAAAATCTAAAGCATATGACAAAATGCCTATGATGAGTAATTTTATCTTTGTTTCTATATATTTCAAATATTCTGCAATATAAAATGCAGTTAAGAATGCTGCTTAACTTTTGATAATTTTAATAATGTAATAATTATAATTTTCCCATCTGATAAAGTGCATATGAATAAAACAACTAATTACATGATGAAGTGTTAGGTACAGTCATGTTAATCTTAGATGGCAAATTTGTGTCAGTGCAGGTCCTGTACTGTTGCTGCTTGTGCCCAACATCTTTGTGGGCTCTTTCCTTCCATTTCTTTCTTTATAAAAACATTTTCTTTTGAAATAATTTTAGATCCACAAGAAATTGCAAAGTTATACAAATTCCCACATACTCTCCACTTAGCTTACCTTAATGATAATATCATATAACCATATTGCACTATCTTCTCATGCCATGGAATCTTGTGAAAAACTCCATACACAGGGTTGCGATTCACAGAATCTCTTTGTATTTGATATCAGCTTTCTCCCTCAAAATATTTTAGGCCAGCATTTCTCACAGAATTCATCAGCATTTTTCTTACTCTTGAGGCTTGGAAAGGAAGAAGATGACAATCCAAGGCCAGTTATATCGACAAAATGTTGGGTGAGCTGGGTGTGGCGGTATGAGCTTACAATTCCAGGGCTGGGAGTCTGAGGCAGGAGGACCACAAGTTCGAGTTCTACATGAGTGAGACCCTCACTCTAAAAATAGCTTGGGATCTAGCTCAGTGGGAAGGCCTTTGGTTCCAGCCCCAGTACTACCCTCTCCCCTGAAAAGTTAGGTGATCCTAGTTTCTTTATCGAAGAACTTTTCAAGTAGTTCAAAGAACTACTTCAGTGTTCAATGTGTTTTGTTTCACTCCAAAATGAAAATATATGCAGCGTTTTCCAAATTTACTTGCTTATCACTGCTATTTGTGGCAAGGGGGACAGATGCATTTTGAATCACCCTTTTATGAAATTCTATAGTCTTTCCATGTAAGCATAGTATAAAATATACAATGTAAAAATGTGGTAAGTCAAACTACTATAATAGTCTTGTCAACTTAATTATATTTCTATACCAGATTACAGCTTTAGGTAAAGGATTTAGCAATCAAACTGTCACTGTCTAAGTCAAAATCTGCTTCTACTATGGAGACACATAAGCACATCCCCATAACAAGTAGGAAATGTTTATAATTTTTTCCTTTAAACAGCATTTGCCATCTACCAGTCGCTGCCTTATTTTGAGTCATTTGGCACTTACTCCACCAAGATGCCCTTGGACTTGGCCACCTACTTGCCATATGTGCTGAAGCTGTATCTCCTGATGCTCTTTATAGGTAAACAGCTGCTTTGTTTTTCCACTCTTCCTGTTCTTCCTGGTTTATGCTTCCATCTATCGCACTAAACAAGTTGGTAAACATGGGAGAGACCAAAGAGCAAGCCTAACGTTATGAATTAGACTGCTGTTAAAGCATTTAGAAGTTATAGTGCTTTTGACAAGGCATCACAAGATCAAATATATCACTATTTCACTGAATGAACAGGAACAATTTTACTAAGTTTTGACTATAAGCACAGCTATTTACAAAGTACACATCAAACTGAGCAGAACTAGCTATTTATAATTTTCTCACTTATTAGTTCCTCCTAGCAAGCAAATGGGAATAGGTGCTGAAGACTCAAGAAAAGTTTATGGAACAAAAATTTACAGTTGGGTGGGATTTCAAAAAGGCTGAATAGAGGACTCACTAGCTCTTCAACAATGAAAAACAAGAGCAACAGGAGAATAACTACATTATGAGGTGAGTGGTCACCGGAACACTGGAAATCAGTAGGAGAAACTACAAACTTACCATTCAGACTTGAGCCTAATGATTTCCCTACAGGCCAGTAGGGAATGGAATGATGTACTTTAAGTCCTTTAAATAACTGCCAACCAAGATTACTCTGCTGCAAGGATCTCCTTCAGAAGTGAAGGAGAAATAAAGACCTCTCAAGCAAAAATTCAGCGAATTCATGACTGGCAGACTAGCATTACAAAAACAAAAACATAAGGAAGTCCTTCATCCAGAAATGGAAGAAAAATTACATCATGATAGCATATAAGTGTTAAGTCCCACTAGAAGAGTCCATGCACAAAATAGAAACAGGAAAGAACCAACCGTAATTCAATAGACCATTAAGCCAAAAAGATAAGGAAAAAAAATGCTCAAAACTACTAGAAGAAATACAACAAAATAACAAACAAGTCCATACTTTAAGGACCTTGAATGTAAATGGACTAAGATCTTTAATTAAAGGATGCAGAATGGTTGAATGGGTTAAAAAATTAAGGTCTAAAAATACGTTGTTTACAAGAAACTCCTCTTACCAGTAAAGACACAAACCATAAGTCAAAGGACTGATATTCTGATAAAATGGATGAAGTTGCTATACTTAAAAGTAATTGAAAGAAAAACTGTGGAGACAAAGTGATCAAGGGATCAATTCAAGATATGATAACCAGAAATCTTACACCCAACTTTATAAAATACTGTTGGAACTAAACAGATAGGTTCCATTGTAGTAAGTATGGGATTTCAATACCCCATCTAGATGGGTAGATCATCCAACTGCCCCTCCCCTAATCAACAAACATAAGTTAAACTATACAGAAATATACAGAATATTAAAAATAACAGCTGCAGAATGTCACTGTTTTCATGAGGGCGTGGAACCTTCTCCAGAATAGACCATATATTAGATTAAGTGGTGGCAAACCTATGGTATGCGGGTGCAGTGGTGGGCTGTTTGTATTACTGAAAGCTCTACAAGGTATGCCATCACTGAACCAGGATATAAAACAAGACTTAAATTTAAAAACATGAAATCATATTGTATTTTTGCTTACAAAGGAATGAATAGAGAAAATATAAAATGCCTGTAAGCACCTGGAGACAGAACAATACACTTCTGAACAAACAGTGGATCATTAAAGTCAGAAGGAAAATTAAATTGCCTAAATGAAAACACAACAAAATATGTGGGATGCAGCAAGAACAACACTAAGAAGTCTGTAGCAATAACTGCATAAAAATTAAGTCTCCTATAAACAACCTAATGGTGCATCTTAAGGACTTAGAAAAGCAAGACTACACCCAAAATTAACAGAAGGAAAGAAAGGTCAGAACAGAAATAAATAGTCGGGTGTGGTGGTGCACGCCTGTAATCCTAGCACTTGGGAGGCTGAGGCAGGAGGATCGCTGTGGGTTTGAGACCAGCCTGAGCTACACAGTGAATTCCAGGTCAGTCTCAACTATGCAGTGAGACCCTGTCTCAAAAAAAAAAACAAAAAACAACAACAACAAAAAAAACAGAAATAGAGACCTCAAAATACAAAAGATGGATGAAATAAAGAGTTCTTCAAAAAGATAAATGGACAAACTTTTTAACTAGACTACAACAAATAAAGAGCTCCAAATAAAGAGATTTAAAAAAAAACTATCACAGAAATACAAAGAATCACTAGGGATTATTTTGAGAAACTATATGCTAACAGATTGGAAAATGTGGAAAACATGGATGCATTTGAGGACATATGTGACTTACCAAAATTGAACCAAGAAGATATTAAAGACTCAACTGGCATGACAACAGGTAGAGATTAGATTAGTAAGTCTTCCAACAAAGAAAAACAGGACTTGATGGCTTCACCACTGAATTTAACCTAACTTTTGAAGAACCAATGCTGGTTCTTCTCAAATTACTCCATTGCACTGGAAGGGAGGGAACCTTTTAAAATTCATTTCAGTAGGCCAGCATTATCCTGTTACCAGGGACATAGCAATTAAAAAAAAAAAAAAAAAGCCAAAACTATAGACCTATATCCCTGAGGGACATACGTGCAAAATCCTCCAAAAATAACTGCATTTCAAATTCAGTAGCACATCCAAATAATCACACACCATGATCAACTCAGTTTCATTCAAGGATGCCAGGATGGTTCAACATATGCAATTCAATAAACAAAGTGTATCATACATAGAATGAAGAATAAAACCATATGATTTATCAACAGATGTAGAAAAAACATTTGATAAAATTCAAAATCCATGATGAAAGTCCTGAATTAGGTATAGAAGGATTATACTTCAACATAATAAAAGCTACATATAACAAACAACCAGCATCATACTGAATGAGAAACAAAGCATTTCCTCTAAGAACACATCAAGGGTGTCTACTCCCACTGTTTTTATTCAATATATTATTGTAAGTTTTAGAGAAATTAGGCAAGAGAAAGCAATAAAAAGCATACTAACAGGGTGGAAGGAACTTATAATGCCTGTCTGATGATTCTCTACACGGAAAAACAAAGACTCCATGAAAAGACTATTAGACCTGAAAAACTAATTCAATAAACAGCGGGTACAAAATCAATATATAAAAATCAGTAATTTTTCTAGGCATCTTTTATGAATTTGCTGAGAAAGAAATAATGCAGTCTCATTCACAATACACACACAGTACCTGGAAATAAACTAAGGAAATGAAAGACCTCTTCAATGAAAATTACTAAATACTAATGAAAGAACTTGACAAAAGGTAGACCTCATGTTTATGGATTAGAATTAGTATTGTTAAAGTGGTCATATTAACTGACTTACAGATTCAATGCAATCCTATCAAAATACCACTGACATGCTTAACAGAACTAGAAAAAAAAATCCTCAAATTCATATGGAAGTGAAAAGACTCAAATGAGCCAAAATAGGATGATTTTTGCATAAAAATAGACACAGAGATGACTGGGACAGAATAGAGAAACCAGAATTGAACCATGAACCTACAGCCACTGACTTTTGACAAAGTTGCCCCCCAAAAAGATATTGAAGGAGGGATGACCTCTTCAACAGACAGTGCTGGTCAACCTGGATATATACAAGCAGAAGACTGAAATCTGACTCCTGTTCTCACCCTATATAAAAATAAACTAAAAATGTATGAATGATCTTAAAGGAAGGTCTGACACTGTGAAACTGCTACTGAAAAAACATGAAGGAAACAATTCAAAATAAAGTATTGGTATGGTGATGATTTTCTGTGACCTCAAAAGCACAGAAAACAAAAGCAAAACCTGACAAATGGGATTAAACTAAAAAACTGCTTAGCAAAAGTACTGAGTGAAGAGACAACCTACAGAATGAGAGACTATATTTTCCAGCTATTCATCTAACAATATATATCCAGAATATATGAACTCAAAAAACATTTAAAATAAATCAATCAACAATGGGCACATGAACTGAGAAAATACAAATGGCCAATAAATATATGAATAAATGCTCAATATTACTAGCCATCAGGAAACTGCAAAGCAAAACAGTGAGATTCCATCACACCTGTAGAATGGCCATTATAAAAAACCAGCATAGAGACAAAACATGGTTGCAAGGATGTGCAGAAAAACCTTTATGAACTGTTGGTGGAAATACAAATTTGTATAGCCACTGATGGGAACATCATGGAAGTACCTTAAAGAAATCCCTGAAAAAAAACTACTATGTATATATACGTCCACAATCCCACTCCTATATATGTAAGGGAAGTGAAGTAAGCATACAAAAGAGATATCTGCATACCTATCTTTAGTGTGACACTACTTACAATAGCTAAGATTGGGAATCCGCCTAGGTGTCTACCAAAAGATGAATGGATAAAGAAAATACGGTGTGTGTACACACGCACACACAAACACAATGGATTATTCAGCCATCAAGAGAAAAGAAACCCTGTCAATTGCAGAAAAATGGAAGAAACTGGGGAACACGTTAGGGGCAGTAACCCAGACTCAGAAAACTACCATCTCTCTCTCATATGTGGAAACTTAAAAAAAGAAGTTGACTTGAAAGCAGAATGATTCCGAGGGTACTGGAAGAATGACTTGGGGCAGAAGGCACAGATGGAGGTGACTGGATACGCTGAGTGCTCACTGCATGTATGGAGATAGCACGCTGAATCCCATTAACATGTGCATTAATTTAGGCTAATGTTTTAAAAGAAGAATACATTCAGAGAACCTTAAAAAGTAAAACTAATAATTTTTTAATTGTTTTGTAGAAATATTGGGAAAATATTTCCTTTATTAAATCTCCTTATGTCTAACCCTCACAGATTAAGATAATGATTATCTCTAGAAGGTAACAAGTGATCAGATCTAAGAACGTAATAGAGAAAAGATTAAAGTAACACTATAGAGGCAGTGAGGGGAGCTACCCTGAAAAAAAAATTTCATGCATTAAAAAATAGTAGGATAGAGTTTATTTATTTCTGAATAAATTCTGGATACTTCTTTAAGTATTCCTTCTTCAATCTCCCTTTTATCTATCTTGTCCCTGGAATTCAGGCAACACTGTTATACAATCATGGTTCTTTCCAAAGACCTAGCTAATCAACCTTCCTTACTTTTGCCACTTTTTTATCCACCTTAGGTATGTACTTTACCTACAGTCATCTTTACTCGGAAAGAAGAGACGTCCTCAGAGTCTTTTCCATTAAAAAGAAAATGTGAAGCACAGCATTCCAATGTGACAAGAAAAAGATGGGACTCAGTGTCAGCATATCCAACACAGGAATGATTCTGGTGGACAAATACTACTAGAGGAAAAAGTCATGACATTAAATAACTGCCCCCTAAAATTCTAGGTGACAATAGTATTTTTTTCTAAGACATACACTCTGTACACCCTGCTTCGTCAAAGCTATGGATTTTATACAAGTTATATTTATATTGTGTGAATCTGATTATTTTTCTGTAAAGATGAGTAAGTTCAATTAAATTGAGAAACCAAACTTTATTACCTGAATTACGTGTATTTTTCATTTCAGACTCAAACAGCAGCAGATCTATATGAGGGAAGCACTGTAAAAATAATGTTCTGCAGTTGTCTAGAACAACTTTGACACACTTTGTAGACAAATGTAACTGCAGAACTAACAACTATATCCACCTTAAAAATTAGATATACTTGTAAAATGAACATCTTTCAAAATCCCATGTCTCAGCTCAGGATACTATTTCATAAACACCTAAATGGGGTGGCTTAAATAACAGTAATTTAGGTCTCATTCTGGAGACTGGGGAAGTCCAGGACCAAGGTGCCAGCCGACTCCTTTCCTAGTGAGGGCTCTCTCTGGTTAGAGACGGATGCTTTCTGCACAGCACCCTCATGTGAGGCAGAGCTCTCCTCCCACATGTCTCTTTGTAACGGCACTAGTCTTATGAGGGAGGGCTTCACCCTAACGGCATGATTACCTTCCAAAAGCTCTACCTCTGCATACCACACTGAAGTGAGGGCTTAACACATGAACTTTCGGGGAACACAGATTCAATGTATAACATTCTGCATCAGGCTCCACCGAATTCAAGTCCTTATCACATGAAAAATACATTAATTTTATCCCAACAGACTTAATTTGTTCCTGTATCAACTCCAAAGCTGCATCACAGTATCATCTAAATCAGGTAGGTGAAGCAGGGCATGATTTTACACACTTATAATTCTTGCACTCAGAAAGCTAAGGCAGGAGAATCACCATGAGTTGGAGGCCAGCCTGGGATACACAGTGAGTTCAGGTCAGCGTGAACTACACAGTAAGAATCTTGTCTCAAAAAAAAAAAATCAGGTGATAGTCAAGGTAGAATTAATCTGACGCAAAATTCCTTTATAGCTATGAACCTATGAAGCCCAACAAGCTATATGCGTCTAAAATATAGTACAGTGGTAGGAAAGGAAAAGAAGAGACATTCCTATTTCAAAAGGAGAAAGAGTGACAGGACTGCAGTAAGTCCAAAATTTAGCAAGGCAGACTCCATGAGACCTTAAGGCTGAGGAATTATCCTCTTAAACTGGATGCTCTGCCTTCAGGACCCACTGAGTCAGAGGTCCTCTCCCTAGCTCTGTTTGAGCCCTCACAGCTTTGAATGGGCCTGCCCCAGGGCTCCAGGAAGACCATCTGAGCTGCTGAAACCAAGGTTATTGCTGCCTCTTGAAACACTACACAATCATGATGATCTTTAAATTCCCTTTACAGTCATTCTTCCTTTGCCTTAAATAATGTGCATTCATGGCCAAAAAACCATGGTCTTGTCCTATAAATTTCAAGAAGTCCAGTTGCCTTCATTTTGTTTCACCTCCATTTCCTCGTTTCAACTAGCATGTTCTTGCTGGAGTTGCCGATTAAGTCTGTAGTTAATACCAATGTTAATCTTACTGAGTAGTTTACCTGCTACACCCATTAAGTTTTTTCTTCAGAATATGTTTTCCTAACTTTTGTAATGGGACAGGCTGATAATTTTCCATCTCTCTAAATTCTGGCTAATTTTTCTGGTGAATAATTATGTCTTCCATCTACTTTTGCTTATCCTATTTTACTGTAAGCAGTCAGAAGGAACCACGCCACTCTTTTAACACTTTGCTCAGTGCTCTACCCCACTATGTATCCAATTTCATTGCTCAGTTTTACCTTCCCCAAAACAATAGAATATAAACACAATTCAGCCAGTTTCTTTGCCATTTATAACCAAGACCCTCTTTCTTCCAGTTTCCAATAAAATGTTCATTTCATCTGATGTCTCAGCAGAATGACCTTTACTGTCTTTATTTCTACCAAAATTCTTTTCATGATTTATGCAGTCTCTAAGAAGGAGGAGGCTTTGTCTCCAGCTTTCTTCAATTCTTATCACCCTCAACAAAACCACCTTTATCTCTAAAAGGCAGCATCAGTTTCTTCTGTCAAACATCTTAACACTTTTCCTGGCTCTCCCCATTACTTCATTTCAAAGCTGCTTCTACATTTTTATGCATTGGCTACTGCAGCACCCCACTTCCTGATATCAATTGGTATCTTAGTTTTGGCTACTGTAACAAAATCCTATGAATACTATGACTTAGATAACAGATACAAGTTTCTCACAATTCTCAAGGCTGGGAAGTCCAATCTCAAGATGTTGCCCACTTCAGTTCCCGGTGAGGCTCTAAGAATAAGAGCTGATTTTCTCTGTTTTGCAGATGTATGTCTTCTTGCTGTATCCCTACATGGTGGGGAAAGAAAACGTCTCTCCTGTCTCTTCTTCCAAGATCAATGTTCCCTTTCACGAGGGCTCCACCCCACACCTACTTGCTGCTCCAAAGCCCCACCCCAAATACAATCATTTCAAGAGAAGTAAACTTTTAGCAATTAACTTCAAAAAATTTTATTAATAGCCTCTTAGTTACCATGTACCCATCACATTATAAATAAAACACAAATAAGTTTTAGGTGTTTGCATGGATCTCAACATCTATTCCAAATGTACTCTTTCCAATTCAAGTCAGAGTATTTGGATACTTCTAAGAGACAAAACAAGGCTTTAACCCCACATATTAATTTGTTAGTATATCTCTGCATGGTATTTATCTTGGCAACTTGTGTTACAAAAGCTAGCATATACAAAATTTCCTTTTGTATATACTTAGGAATATCTGGTATATAAAAAGCAGAGACTTCTGGTTTCTGGAGAATAAACCAAAATATCTGGAGAAAATCATATCTTACTCAAGAATAAGTTAACTAAAGCAGAAGGTCTTACTATTTGTGACCTATATCTTAGAATGTTTCGGTTTTACAATCTTTTGATTTTAAAATTTAGTCTGTAGAGTTTCCTATGAATAGAAAAATCCTAGGACTCTTCCATTCAAGGCTGCCCAAAATAAAATATGGGGGCTAGGAAGAGTGGTTAGGGATTTTTTTTTTTTCCCAGTTCTGGGGATTGAATACAAGGCCTTTTCACTGAGCTACAATCACACGCCACCCAACCCCACCCCTGTCCTCTTTTTAGACAAGTTCTTGCTAAGTTGCTAAATCACCCAGGGTGGGTTTGAACCTGCTCTTGTAATCACCTGCCTCAGATTCCCAGGGAACTGAAATTACAGGCATGTAGCACCACACTCAAGGAAATAACCTTATTTCCTCCCTCTTGTACTCCTCTTCTCAAGGGCAGGAGGAGGGACAGCCTTTGTTTGACAAGAAACTGGGCTGAAAGGAACGATCTGAGTTTATAAGTATGGGATGATTCTTCTTCCCATCATGTACTTGGGCGTTAGCAACCTGTGACTGCGATTCAAGAACTGAAAAAGGGTAGTAGTCTTTTCAGTGCCCACCTCCCCTTCAGTCTTTCTCCTTGCAACCAACGTTTGCAAGGTTACCCAGGAATCTGAAGTCCTTCAGCCCATGAAGACCTACTCTAAACTTCCCAATTCCAAAGGCTTAGTAATATGAAGCAATGGTTTTTTCCTTGTTTTTGTTTCTAAATATGAGTGATCAAACCTACATTAAGCATTGGGCCAGGGATTTAGCTCAGTGGTGCCACTGCCTTCCTCACAAGTGGAAGGTCCTAAATTTGATTTCCAGTACCATTAAAAAAAAAATCCACATTAAACATTAAGATCTAAAGAAATTGCTTTGGATCTTAGGTCCAGGATCTTGGTTCCAGGTGAAACTCTATTTACTAGATGTGTTTACTGCATTTTAAAACAGAAAACACAGTGGTACCTCAGTTTATGAACTTAATTTTACAACTGCGAGGAAGGCAGCTGCATTTGTGTGTGTGTGGGAAAACGGCCGTGGTCCCGTTTGTCACCAATGCAGAGTTCACGAACAGAAAATTCTGCCAAATGCTTTTGTGAACAGAATTGCTTACAAACAGAAGCATTTGTGAACTAAGATATTACTTTTTTCCTCGTTAGGGTACTGTTGCAAGAGTTAAGTCAATGTAAGAAAATGTTTCTGATGAACTAATCTAATGGAAAATGTGGGATGAATTTTATCCTCTAGTTGGTAGGAAATATAAGAAAAGGTATATGGGAGGGGGAGAGAGAGACGCTGGCTTCTTCTAGTGTAAATGTTCTACCTTTTTGCTTCCTTCAAATTCATTTCCTGCTAGCCTAACCTCTAAGGAAGTAATATATTTGGAAAACAAAGCTAGTACAGCTATTTTTAACACAGGTAACAGGTATTACTTGGTGACAACATGAAAGCACAAGTCCCATGGTACCTGTGAAGCACTAGCTCTGTGCTATGACATGACAGGCACAGAGGCACATGATTTCATTTGTGTAACTTTCCTTCCCAACAGTCTCATATATGTATGTATCAGTATGTTTATAGGGCTGGCTAAAGACAGCCCTGACTGATGGCTGCAGGAAGGAAGTTTAATTAGCAAACAGATAAAATTTTAAATGTTGTCTGAGTCTCAAGTCACTGGGTCAAATACAGCTCTTGAGGATATTGTCACTGACCTTTATTCACTTTAGGTCACCAGTCACCCTGATTAAGAGATTTGTACTTGTAAAAAAGATTAATCTTTAAAAGAAATATTTGTCATTTTTAGCCTGCCTAGTGGTCTGCCAGATTTCTTCTGGGGAAACCCAGTTCAGATGGCTTGCATGGGGTTGCCTGTGTACCTCAATGCTCAGGGGCTTAGGGGTGGACCTACAGCACAGGCCTCATCCCTAAGAGCACTCCACAGCCAAGTGCCCAGATACTTGCTCGGAGACTTACAATGAAGTGACCCAGACTAAACCAGATCCTTTCCACATTGCTCTACCTGAAGGAAAAGACACTTTTCCTTACCTTTAAGATTTCTGGCAGATATTTTATCAACTATGTGGAGTGATTCTGAGAAGAACAAAATCTGAAAGCATCACTGGATTCATTGAACATAGCTGCACCTTCTAAGATCTACTCTTAAATCTCTTGATTTCAGAGTTAACATTCGGCTTTTTGGCTGAAGCTGTTTTGAATTAACTTTCACTTGCATTCAAAAGAACAAAGAAAAGAAAATTATAGCCATCACTAATGAATCTGACTTTACTAATATTTGGTGTCATGTTTACAATGTAAATGTTACAGTACTTCCAAAAAGAGTGTTTTATCAATGGGAATAAAACTTGCTTACTGAGTCAATGAATTTAATTTTAGAGATTTCATAGAAAATAGATGAAAACACAATTGTTACTACTAGTTTGCTTTTGTTGGTAAAACTTTCCCAATTGCCTTAAGACAAATAAGTCACATGGGAAAAATTCATAAGATTATTTTACTAGAATTTAAGGGAGAGAAGATGATATAATCAAGTTCACAAAGAAAATCTTCACGTTGAACTCTGGTGAAAAAAGAAAATTCATGTTGCTGCTTCAGTCTCCACTGGCCAGGATACCAAAGAAATGCGCCCTTTCCCTGGCAATGGCAGTGCCATGCTAACAGGAATACAGCCATCTTTTCATGACCCTTAACTCGGGATCAACAATCCCAGATAGGAATTTTGAAAAATGTCTTCCATTTCTGTGGTTTGTCTCATTCAGCTGAGAACACTGTTGGCCACTGCACAACTGTTCACCAACCATAGGCTCTGGTCCACACAGCTTTCTTCTTAAACTCTGGGAGAGTTCTCATGGACAATAGGGTGGCTAAAAGGACAGAAAGCAGAGTACACTGTTGCATTTACTGAAGTTGTGCTTGAAAAGGTCATTTTGATCAAAAAGGTGTCAGAACAGAATCTGGTTTTTTCTCACCTGGCTAATCTTCGAGACTTACTCCCATCAAGACTTAGAAGAACTTTAATAGTAGAAAACTATTTTAAAGATTTGGGCGTTTTTAAAGTTACCCTACAATCAGTTATTGGCAAATTTTGCAGATTTCAAAATTCAAAACTGACCCTTCTGTGTTGCTGTGGATGCTTGTTTTCTTGATGTGAGTGCTGATTTTGTTCTCTTATAAAAATCTACTTAAGATGTGCACTCTTTCCTATGTAAATATAATTATTTCCATTAAATGTTTAAAGCTTAAAAAAAAAAAATCCTATAAAAATGTTGAGTTCATGTGTTGAATGGAGCAAGTGTGACTGCTGGGTTCTATCTGGGCCTGCGCTCACAGGTTACCAGTCCTCTCTCGGATCAATCTGAAGTAGAGAAATTCTATGTAATCCCTTTAGGTAACTTATTATGTATCTTATTTTAGAGTATTATAGAAACATATTTAGATGTTATTTAGATATAATGTATGACATTTAAAATATAATGTGGGTTTAAAATATTAGTTATACAGCAATTGTGTGTGACTCTAATAAGGTCATGAGTATTCAATCAAGTGAATGAATGTGTGCTTCCTTGAATCAAATGAATACTTTCCACATTGGTATCAGTTGTTAACTTTGTAACCAAAGAGAGTATGTGTTTAGAGCAACCGATGGTATTATGGATCCATGGTCATTAAAAAGTATTTCAAACTCCCTGAGGCCAATAATCAGAAAGTCCTAACAGCAAGACTCTAGAAACGGATCCCATTCCAGATTCTCAATCAAGTTCACATCATCTAGATGCTTCCTCCCTACCTACTAAAACAATGTGCCACACTCACAATAAAGTATGAGCCATCCTATGAGTCTAGGCTGGCCAAATAAATTAGTTCAGAGCTGGCAACTTGAGCAAGACCTTTTTGGACACTATCTGACAGCATACCAGGGACAGTGGCAGCAGCCACTGGCTCCAGACCCCAAGTCATGGATGACAAGCAGAAGTTACCTCAGGCTACAAGGCCAATGCCCAAATCATCATCATTTTCAGATGATCTTTCAAGTTTGAGGGTTCTACAGTCATAATATAATAAAGTCATTAGGGAAGACATTAAAACCATCTAAATGCCTGATAGTTAGGGAAATGCCTAGTTCCATTGCAAAATACTATGTAGTCATACTGCTTATGAAGCAGGTACAATAACAGGTCTAAATGTATAAAAATGTTAAAAATGCAGTACTCCAATTGTCTGTGTATTTTATCAATTATACATGATTATAAATATGTAACAACAATGCTCATATAGTGCAAATATTTCTGTGGAAATTATCAAAACTGCCTTTGGAATGAGACTGGATTTTTTCATTCCCATTCTTTTACTTCTCTGAATTTTCCACATTTTAATCAAAACAATTATTTTATCATCATAATAAAATGTTTTAGAACTATTTAAGTCAAGGTTAAATTTAAAGGCAGTGAAACCATTTTTAACCCTTTTCTGGTTCAAAATGACCCATCAGTGGCCACGCAGAACCTTGCAGGAACCAGTGTCACCCATGGCCTTCTGCATCACACAGAGCAAAGGTGATTTTTGTCTACCCCAGGCATGAAGTATGAAGTCCTACCTTTTAATAGATCTTTGGACTTGGCTGAGAGAGCTTCTTTAGAACTTTCCTTGATGCTGAATAGCCAATCAATGAACTAGAGGGAAAAGGAACAATGTCAGTGAGGAAAATCCTACCATCAGCATGAGATCAGTCAGTCCCTTTGGGCCTGTGTCCATGCACAAAATTATACCAGTCTTTAGGTAATTCCTGCCTGGGGTGGGAAGTAGAGATGAGACAGGGACTGAGCACAAGACATGAACACAGTTCACATTTAGTCAAAAGACCTCATAAAGTCTTAAAGCTTGTCTGCTTAATACCACAAGACCTGGAATAGGTTTTGAGAGCAAGGAGACAGGGGTTTGAGGGATCCAAGTGATTATCCCTATCACAGAGAGGCCCAAGAGGATTATAGCCTTGCCCGAGTCTACTTCAAATGACTAGGAGAGCCAAGATCTGAATCCAACTATACCTGGCTCCAAAGCTCCAATATACTTTCTTTGCATCCTGTTTGTTCCATCTGCATTTGGGCCTACATACTTAGGCTGGGCAGTAAATACAGAACTCAATAAGTATAAGCTCCTGTTACTGAAACAAAATATGTTTCTGTAGGTGAGCTGAGTTTGTGCCCAAATGAATACAAAACAGAAGTTTAAAAGCAAGAGAAGAGGCTTAAAATAATTTAGAGCCAAGTGTGTTAACTGTAAATAAATCCTATGAATGAGATAGAAACAGTACTCATGAGTTTGACTGATTTCCCAGCATGTAGCCAAAATTGCTTGTGAATTAGATACAGAGTAATTTCATCGATGACTGACAATTATCACATCATCTCACATCTTCTATTTGCCTTCCTGTCCTTGCTTGGAGATTCTGAGCACCGACTCACTCATATTTTCATTCCCAGAATTAAGAGCCTGTGCTCCTTGAATAAATACATGGAAATACGGGCTTTTCTCTCTATCTACTCCTAGTCGCGAGCAAACTGCTGCTGTTGTCATTGTTACTGTTTTTAATCAGCAGTTACCTGGACAGCTTGGGCTGGCCTCAGTTTCTGAGACTGCATTTGGGCCTTGGTATTAGGAACTGTGGTATGATTCAAGGTTCACTTAACTCCCACCTCAGTTCTATGGCAGGAACTGCTTAAGGCAAAAGCCTGTCTGCCCTGCAAAGCAAGGACCTGCCAACCTCACCTTCTGGGCCTGTTCCTTCCAGGGCTCTTTCTGCAGCAGAAGCAGCATGCTCTGGGGAAGGAGAATGAGGGCCTCCTGCAGAATGAGCCTGGGGAATATGCTCATGCCAAGGAAGCTTGATGCTGGCCCCTGGCCAGTCTGACGCCATGGTAACCAACTGGCACTGAGGCCAAGGAGGAGTGGAGCCTCATGGTCTGCCCACGCCACCACCGCAGCGGCAAATATCAGCAACAGGAAGTCCAAAGCCTGTGATGGGAAAAGAAGCGACACCAGGTTGTAAGAATAACTGCTCCCTATGGCACCAGAGAGTCACTGTCAGCATTTCTCAAAGATAACAGAAAGAAGAGAAAGAAAAGTTCCAAGGAGCATGCTATCGCCTGGATCCTGAATGTCCTTCCCAATGGCCCATGTGGTCCCCAGAGCAGTGCTACTGGGAGTTAGTGAAACCTTGGGAGGGGGGCCCGTGAGAGCTCTTTTCACCATTAAGGTTTGTCTCCAAGGGGACGGTAAGACCTAGCCCTTTTATCTTTCTGGCTGTAAGGTAAGCAGTTTTGCTGCATGATATACTCTTTCCACGATGTGACTGCATTAACAGGTTCAAAGCGATGGGGTCAACTGATCATGACCACTCCAAACCTGTGAGCCAAAACAAACCTTTCCTCTTGCTAGGTTGATTACACTAGGCATTTGTTATAGCAATAGCAGGTTAACTAACACACAGCAACATATTCTCTTAATATAAGTTCTGATTTTTTCCAATTTTTTTTAAGTTCTATGTTTTAAGGATACTATAAATGACTCCTCTAGATTGTACCTCTTCAAGCACCACATTCTGAACAGATGTTGACTGGTAAGCAACATTTCTGATATAACCCATCAGTTCCAATAGCCACTCCATTCTCTTCAGTACACCTAAAGTGAAAAGGATATTTTCTTACTAGATCATAATTTTGCTTTGAAATGTAAAACAGGTTAGTAATAACTATCATAACTGAGGCAGAACACCTGGTGAGGATTCCATTAGATAGTTTTAAGTTCTCTTGCAATACCTGAGACTTATGATTGCCTGTGAGAGTTGAGATCTTTCATATCAGATAACAGAATTTGGGCTTTATTCCCAAAAGGGAAAGGGATCAAGAGATGGAGGAAAGGGGATGAAAAAAGGAATTAAGATGTGTTATATACATGTGCCAACTCCACACAAGGAATATAAATGTCATGGGTTGCAAACATGTACTAATAAAAACTAAATTTTTTTTTTCTTTTTTTTTTTTATTGAGTTTATTGGTACATTTAGGGATACAGTACAGTTACATTCATTGTTGGGATCATGTACCTTTACATAAAAAATAAATTTAAAAAGTGAATCTATTCTTTAATACAGTACAGACATTCATTGTTGGGATCATGTACCTTTACATAAAAAATAAATTTAAAAAGTGAATCTATTCTTTATGCTTCCCTTCTCTTAATGATAAATTGTATTTACTGGAGCTTCTCTCTCAACATTAAACACATTATGAGAAATACAACATACTACCTAGCCAGTAATGTTGAATTTGGGTAATTAGCTGTTTTTATAGACCTCGTTTGCTTAGATGTTCCCAATTTATGCCAAAATGACAGAGCAAACCCATCCTAAAGATATACAAAAAAATAAAAACTAGCCGTTGTAGGGTAACTGGTGAACAAGCATCAGGAAAAATATTGATTTTTGTCATTAAAAATTTTTTTTTTGAATGGGGATTCCCAGCACAGTAGAGTAAGGAAGATTTATAAAATCTAGAGATGAAAATGATAATTAGGTTTAAAAGCTGGCTAGTTAGAACCAAAGGCAACATTAGATTATTTCAGTTTATTGCAAGGATCTTCAAGGTTATTTGGAAACACCCGCTAGATTTCTTCCTGATAAATATTCTTTGGATTTAAAATAAAAGATCCAGTTTCTCACTGCAGGTTCATTTTTGGTGGGGAGCATTAATATAGACATGAGACAACTGTCTTAACTGCCAGAGATGAGAATAAATAAAAATTTCTTATATAGCCTTATAGAATATTACAATTATGTTTGTCAGTTTTCCCTCAAATACATAAAGACACAAAAAACAGATAGGAGAATGGGTAACATAAGGAATTTGCCTAGGATCACAAAGGCTTCTCAACCACATCTGACCCATGAAAAATGAGTGCAATGTGGAGAAATCAGCACAAGGCCAGGAAGATCCAAGGCGCCAGGAGACGAATCTGTTTCCAGGCGACCGTGCCATCTGATTCCAAAATGGCCCAGAGTTGCACAACGTGACTGTGGCAGAGCATCAGCCTGAGAATGCAGGTAGCTCATGAAGACTGCGGTGTTCTCACCTCTGAGAAGTTCTCCTACAGTAGTGATGATGAACCTTCTGGAACTTTCAATGCTAGCGAATAGGCGGCTGCAGCATGGGTGCCACAGTTTCACCACCACTATCCTAAAGAGTAACTCTTAAATTTTGTTCTATGACAATCTAAAAGCCATTTTCATTAAATCATCAGGCAGAATTATATCTTACGTGTTTGGGAAGTGAGTTAAACAGGCAGATAGATACATCATTTGTTTGATTCTTGAGGATGTAGAAGGCCAAATACAATAAAAAAACCCTGAAAATTGTTCACTGCCTCATCCAAGAAGTAGATGCATGAGCTGTAACTACTCATGCCCATTCAAATCCTCTTCATTTAGGATAAGGAGGCCTAAATTGCGTTGAGCAGCACTAAACTAGCTTTGAAGTTGAGGAAACAAATACAACTTAAAAGGGTCCACAGTTGGTTCTGTCTCTGTCCCTGATGCTGGCCCATGCTGGACTCACCTGTGTTTGCATGGCTCACAATCCGTGCTTGGTAGAAGCTGACCATAATCATCCAGGCCAGAGTCTCGTCCTCACGGTGCTGCACAGCAACACTGAGTATGTCAGTTAGGCTCATGAGGGGGAATCGTCCTTGAGAAACTAAGTACAGCTTGACAAAGGCAGCCTTTTCCATGTTGCTCTACAAAAAAGCAAATAATTCAGTCACTATTAAATGAATTGAAGTAGCTACATAACCTCAGGGCAAGGGCAACACAGAAAGAGTGAATTTGACGTTATTATTCCCAATGCAAAACCTCTTCACGTCCTACAGGATGTGACCTTATCTGTCTGTGCGCTACATTAAAAAGCACATAGAAGAGCAGGTTGTCATGTCACCTTCTGTTTCTTCATAAAAAACATGAATGTGTTCAGAGGTTAATAGGTAATATTTAGGAATCATGCACAAATAATAGTAAGATGACAGCTAGCAAATATAGTCCTAATCCTATGTGAAACACCATTCTAAGCACTTAACATATTTTTATTCAACAGTTCTCAAAATATTGTACACAGACCCCCCCCATTTAAAAGGTTCTGTGAAGTCAGAGCTATTTTTATAATCACATCAGACCATACTGTATTCACTGTTATTTTGCATAGGCATTTATAATGTTTCTAAAAAGCTGGTTCTACTTAACATATTCTTGTAAACAACAGTTTCATTCAATCTTGGCCCTTTAGTATGCATCACTGTAATATTTTATGAGACAAACTGGGAAATATGCTTAAAGAATTTATGCAAGGAAAAAGGTTGTCTCAAGGAAAATCACTCCGGAGATTGAGCTGTGAGCTAAGACAGCCCTCTTCTAAAGGAACGCCATTTACTTGAAAGCACAATGGAGAAATTCGCTCTTATTCAAATTAGATATTTAGGAAGTAAGTCTGCTGCTTCAAGGAAAATACCTAACACTATTTGTTGCCAAAGGTAAAATCTGAGCTTTCCAGCAAAAATTAATTTTCAGAAAATCTGTATCTGTTATGATGAGGTTCTTAATAAGAAAGTTTTTTTTTTTTGATAAAACTGCTAGAGATCTTAACAAATGTGATGTTTTGATATTGTATAACAAACATTTGGAAGATCTTCAAAACCCAGTGATTCAACATTTTCCGAATGACCAATGTATGATAAAAGATCATGCATGGGTAAAGACCTGAAGTGGAAGACAGACCAAATATATATTTTTGGTACCAGGAATTGAACTCAGGACCTTGCACTTGCCAGGCAATTGTGGTGCCACTGACCTACATCCCTGGCCCCTAAGATATATTTTAATGTAGCAGAGTATATGAATTTTATTTATATGGCTTTTGATTCCACATTGCAAATAAGTTTTAAGAAACTATGAGAACCAAAACCTGTCAGGTAAAGGTACAAGATTCCAATGACGAATGTAACTGTACTGTATACCTAAAATGTACCAATAAACTCAATGAGAGAGGAAAACAAAAAGAAAGAAACTTCCTCTCTCCAACTACATGTCTGTATGAGGCTGGAATTTCTAGATCAAAACTATCTCCCACCAGACTGGAGAAGCAGCCATGAGAATCCAGCTGTTTTCCTAACCAGACATTAAACTGGTTTACAAAAATGTTAAACAGTGCTTCTTTTCTCTCTCCTCTGTCGTACATTTTTTTGGAAAATATTTTTTAACATTTGTTTTAAAGTATAATGGAGTTATTTTGAAATATCTAAATATCTTCCTAGTTTTTATTTCTAATGAGGTAAATTTTAACATACACATACATACCATATATATACATCCATATCCATCTTCTATATAAATAAAATTTCTCTGAAGTCCCCAGCAGTTTTTGGTTTTTTTTTTTGTTTTGTTTTGTTTTTTTTTTTGTACTGAGGATCAAACTTGGATCCTTGTACTTGAGAGGCAGGTGGCGGTGGAACCACTGAGCTAAATCCCTGTCCTCCCCAGTAATTGTTAAGAAAGTAAAGTGTTCTGAGACCAAAACATGTGAGATTTGTATCACCATTTAATTCATACACTAATCTTCTGCAGTAGACTACTACCATTCCTTTATAGATGAAGAAACTGAAGCACAGAGGCTAAATAATTTAGCAAGGATCATACAGCTATTGCAGACAGTAACAGCTAGAATTTAAAGGGTCCATGCTCTTTAGCACTACCTTCTTCTTTCTGTTCTTTCCAGAAATAGAAATAGGAAACGCTGACTTCAGTGGAGTAGACTAATTCTTTTGGGGACATCACAAAGCTGTTTATGTTCCACTGACAGTACCTTAGTAAACCAAACACAGCAACCTTTAGTTTTAGGTACCAAGAGGTAAATCACAGGCATTATTTTCTACTATATTACATGAATGTAATGGGATATATAGTACTTAGTTACATGAATGTAATTATTATAATAACTGCTAAGTCTTTGAACTATTTTACGTACCTAACATGGATTAAGTCATTTAAATCTCAAATCAACACTAAGCTAGTATTTCCCTTTTACAGATGAAGAAGCTAAGGCAGAGAGAGGTTATGAAGCTTAACCAAGTTCACATGCTAACAAAATAGATTTCATAATGGAGCATTCCATCCCCTTACCACTTCACCACACTGCTTCTGTTTAAAACACACTACAGTAATCTCCAAAACACTGACATTCCAAATACTCTGAGCAGAGGTTCTCAACCTTTGTACATACCAGCCTCCCCTGCAAAGACAGTTAAAGCACTCCTAGGTGCTACCTCTAGAGTTTCTGATTCAGTCAGTCTGGAGAGAAACTTGAAAATTCACATCTCTAATCAGTTACCAAGGCAGCACTGATGCCACTGGTCCAGGATCCACACCTTGAAGGCTACTGTTATGCAATATAGTACAGAAATTTAAGGACCTAGCTGATTAGGCAAATCTGCCATAAAGTGAAATAAATGACATGATGCCCACCATACTGGTGTGGGGGGTGGGCAGTAATGGTATTAGCTGTATGCAAAGTTGCATTCAAATAAGTTAGCCAATTGGGATGTAGTTATTCTAAAAAAAAAACAATCACTGTTATCTGCAACTCGTATTTAACAAAATATTTTCCATTTTATTTATTCAATCTGGCAACTTTATTGATACCCTACTTTTTGCTCATTCATCATTTGACTAGGTACAGAGGTACTTATAAATTATTGTGTCAGGGCTAACAGTGCTTGTTTTTCAAGTACTCTTCTGAATTTCAAAAGGAGAGCATTCAGTACAAAAATACAAATATGAGAACAATATTATTTATTTATGCCCTCCATGCACCAGAAAGTTCTTTGGTCAGAATATTACCATTTATACCAGTACTGCTTGGCAGAAGCTGTACTTATTTTTGCCTGCAGGTCCTGACAGAGCAGAATAAACTGTGTTAAGAAAAGTATCCACCTATCCACTTATGGAATATGTACCAATCCAGGTGGCAGGCTGGACATTAGATCCCACAGTCAAACAGAAAGACAATTTCCTGAAATTAACCAGTAACAAACAAGCATGAAGCTAAACTACCTTTAGTCAAAAGGTCAGTATACTCACTTTTTCAATTGCACTTTCTTCACACACACACACACAAACATATATGTATGTATGTATACAGAGAGAGAGAGAGAGAGAGAGAGAGAGAGACAGACAGACAGACACTGAGATTTGTTTTTACCTTAGTAATCTGGGAAACTCTGTTGGCATCATCATCCGTCATTTCTGAGAGGCATTTTGCCATACTGATATACAGCTCTAGCCAATTTCTCTGTTAAAAGAAAATCCCAAGCATATCAATGTACAATGTAAAACAGTTAGTATGTTCTTCACATCCTGACAGATCAGGGCTGGGATTTAGCTCAGTGGCACCATGCCTGCCTGGCAAACTCATTTGATTCCCGGTACCAAAAACACACACACACACTCTGATAAACTATCACCACTATGAACAGCCCTTGATGAGATTTTAATTTTAACCAAACCTGAACATATAGCCAAATTTTTTTTATTTTTGGTACTTGGGATCGAGCTCAGGTCCTTGTGCTTGCAAGGCACGCGGTGGAACCACTAAGCTAAATCCCCATCCCCAATTTTCACTATTTTAAGAACATCTTTCCTGTTGCTTTGGACATTTGTTGGCTTGTACTCTTTACTCCTCACCAGAATTCCATTTTTCCAAGGGGATTAACTTTTTTTTAAAAAATTCATTTCAAATATCTGTTTGGGGGGTTATATTGTTTTTTTATATAAACTGCATATAAAACAATATGCACCAGGATTCTCCAGTTGTAAAGTGTGAAGAATGTATAGCTTGCTGATTTTTTACAGGTTATCTGGGTAAAAAAGCCTACTGGCAAATTTGCTGGTGTATCACTGGTTTGCCTGCTTCTAAGTCTGCTTAAATTTTAGTTTTTAAATACTATAGGCTCAACCTAGCTCTTGGAATCAAACGCACTCCTGGTGAAACATGTGGTTATTTCTTGATAGTCTCTCTCCCACCCCCACATTCTTAAAACATATACCTGCCTCTTTGCCAAAAAGGCTTTTAAAAAGCCCAAACAAATTGTCAGAAATGTAAACATTTTTGTTCCTCACCCGAATCTTACTTGGCAGAAGGTCAAAAATCTTCCCAGTGGCTTCACAGAGCAGACTCCAAAGGTGGTAGGCAGGGCTGGGCAGTTTCATGGACTGGCTAAGTCCCTGTAAGGCACTTGGGCATAACTCAGGATTGTAAAGTGGTGAATTTTCTATAAAAACAGCCACCATTAAGTTTTCAACAAAACTTTGGATCTGTTCTCCAGTGACATGTTTTATCCAGACAGGCACAGATTCCAGGAGGTATTTCTTGATATTCAACTGGAAATAAAACAGAAGAGGTCAGATGTAAACAGGTACATCTGGGTTGACAGTGCTCAAAACTCTAGTGCAGTGATAGTGAACTGTTCAGAGACTGAGTACCCAAACTGCAACCCAAAACCCACTTATTTATTGCAAAGTGCCAACACTGAATTAAATCTCGAGGTTCCACTGCTTTGTTGAGGCTGGGGCAACTTGGCTTGTGTGCTGACAGAAGGCTGTGTGCCCACTGCAGCCATCACTGCTCTATGTCATCACTGAACTTGAGGACAGACTCAAGAAAAAAGGGTCAGTTCCTCCGCCCTCCCTCATTTTCCCAGAGCTTTGTGGCCCAACAGGTCACCAACATGAGTAATTTTGGCTACTGCAGTTACTTCTGATCCACTTCTGATCCAGGAAGACAAGTGCACATGTGATGCTTGCAATCTGCCTCTGAAATACTAAATTTAAACCCAGGATCTTTTCAGAGGGGAGAATAAAATGCCCCTTCTGAAATAACACTTGCTATTTAGTTTTAAAAGGCTACATCCTCCAGCAAGAAATGCCCCTAAACATGAAAGGGTCATTTGCTGGAAATCAACTAAACAGAGCATCTGATGTCAGTAACTTCTAAAGACATGCAGGGAGTGATAAGCAGAACTGGCATACTGGGGCCACTGCTGCCTGAAGGGCCACCAGCTACACATGAGGAACTGACCTGGGATCCAGAGTCCAGACAGCCACGGAAGTGGGTGGTTACTCTCAGCTCAGCTCTGAGAGAGACTTTAAGACACTATGCTTCAAAAGTCTTATAAGTAAGATACTGAGGGGAAGCAAGTCTAAAAGAAGTAGTCTAAAAAAGTAAAACCAGTAACTTTCCAAAATAATTTCAAGAAGTTGTCATAAATTTTCTGAAGAGCTCATTTGAAGTATGCCATTTCAGGTCATTTTATCAGAAAATAAATTTTAAAACAACTTGTTAACTAACAAAGATAAAAACAAAGATCCATAACCAAAGACAAATACAGAGCTGTAGTGACCTAAAAAGGAAAAGGAAAGTTCTCTTAAATCTAGAAAAATTTCTGAACGTCAACAAAATAGCTATTCAAGATATACCTGATTCAAAAGACAGCCAGTGTTAACAAAATAGGGTTTTGGGGTCAGCTACAGTTTGAGCTCCTATTTATTAGCTAAGCAAACTTTGCCTGACTTCCACTTGTCTAAGTTTATCAACTTATAAAATGAAGATAATAAAATGCATTTCTCAGAAGTAAGCCAGACACAAAAGACTTTATATTATATGACTCTAAAGAATTTCTTTATGGAATTTAAATTTTTATACAAATCCTTTTTTAAAAGGCAAAATTACAAACAGAAGATTAGTGGTGACCTGGGACCAGTTGGAAATGCAAGCTGAAAACACATACAATGAAACCTATGAGAGAAATGTTCTTAGAGATGACTGAAAAAATTTAAATGTACTAAAACATACCGTGGCTACACTTATAATGGTTATTTTTAGGGAATATGTAATTAAAACTCAATAAAGTTATTTTAAAGATTGATGTGCCAGAGTTGTACAGATTAAATCAATGTCTGTTAAGTACCCAGGTACCCAGCAAGCACTCAGTAAATGGCAGCTGGGTGGAAGCCATGTGGGAAGCGAGACGGAAAGGGAACAAGCCTCGGAAGTGTGCACCTTCACAAGGAGGAAGAAGAACAGAGCAGGCTAAAAACCCCATAAAATCAATGAAGAGTAGGGAGGACTAGATCCAAACACTGGGGAAATAGGAGGGGTTTTGCACTATTTTTGAAAATTCAAGGCTTCTAGGACAGAAGGCCAGATTTTGAAGAGAATTCAAAGATGAAGAATATTTAACATAATCAGCTGGTAAACACTTGAAATTATGCAATCCATGTTTCCGTCCTAGTTTAATATACTCAAAATTACACATTTCCCTACCTTCCTCTACTCTTCCCATCTACCCCCACCTACACCTGGAAGGCGCTAACCTCTCTTCTCTGTCACAAATGCCAGGATGGGTCACCTCCTGCTCAGCGCTGCATTCAAGCTGAACATTTTCTCCCTACACGCTCACATCTGCTTCTCCTGGTGGCTCTGACTTGATTCTTAACC
The DNA here is from genome assembly GCF_012274545.1 of Fukomys damarensis. NCBI lineage: Eukaryota > Metazoa > Chordata > Mammalia > Rodentia > Bathyergidae > Fukomys > Fukomys damarensis. The sequence goes on from NW_022900943.1 coordinate 386,873, forward strand.
AAATCCTCCCAAGCCTTCCAGGCTCACCATGACTGCTGCCTCCTCTGGGAAATGTAAGGATAATATATGGATGAGTCCAGGGTAGGTGAATTTACCTGTCTCTTAAAACCTACCGAAATGACTATGTATACCATATTATCAGACATAGATTCAAATAACTTCATATCTTTCCAGTATCACCTTGAGAAAGAAGCTTTAGTGCTCTGATCACATTTCCCATTCTGTAATAAATGATCACTAAAATAAGTATGGTAATGGCAATGCTGGGATTCTGAGTGACATCAGTTTCTGATAATCTCCAGCTACTAAGCAAACTCAGTTTTTATAAAATCCCTTTGGTCCACTCTTGACTCCTCCACAAGAAGTTTGTTCTCCTTCTGAGCAACACCCTTAACTACTACATACGCTCAGGCCATGGATGAGTGGCGGAATCACCCACAAGCCCAACAGGGCAGCTGCACTCTGAGATGACTGCGCCTGGGTCACCACAATTTCAAGGCATAGCTGCTGTATCTCTTCACCTGAAACAGAAGGAAGAGAAATCTGTAATGTAGCTGCCTCTCTGACTCATTTTTAGGCTTTAATGTCCATGTCAAAGCACCTGCTTGGGTGATTTCTGCAAATGACAGACCCTGAAGAAAGCAAAAGGAAAGAGACCCTATTAGTGATGAGGAGTGAAGAATGTCTCCCATGATGTCACAGTCCCAAGTCTTGGGACTGACAAGGGCTTTAACTAGACAGGAAAATTTCTCTTAGGACACCTAGAGAAACACTCAGTCACTAAATAAAAACATGAGAAAATTTCTTCTTCTTAAATTTTTATTACTCCAGTTTGCAGTACGTCATGATCACATTCCTTGTGAGGAGTTGATACATGTACTTACATCTTAATTCTTCTTTAATTTCCTTTTCTTCCCTTCCTTCCATCTCTTGTTCCCTTCCCATTAGAACAAAATCTATCTTTGCACTTCCTATTATCTATCTTTTTATTTTGCTCTTTATTTATATTTTGGATTTCTCATGTAAGAGAAACCAAGCACTGTATGGAAGTTATATTATATGTCATCCTGTACATCATATGTAAGTAAGCACTCTACAATGAGTGAAACAGCATCTACAGAAAATATATATACACAATTTTACAACACTGTTTAAAATGTTCATTTCCTCCCTTGCTCCTTCCCTCTGGAACTGAGGCAGGAAGCAAGCATATGAAATTTATTTGCATGTGGTAATTAATTCTGTTTGGTATAAGAGAGGTGCTGTGGATGAAGAATAGAAGTGAAGGTGTGTATGCCCTTCACCACTCACCACCAAGAATCTCTGGTGGGCAGATAGATCGGTGGACCCCCAATTAAGTCCACACACCTAATCCCTGGAACCCACAAATAGTCTACCTTACATATAACTAAACTGTACAGATAAGATCAGAGTTATGGACCCTGAGACTGAGCGATTATCCTGCATCATTTAAGTGGACTCATTAGTTACAAGAGTCTCTAAACACAGCCTTTCCTAGCTGCAGTGTGAGGCGACCTCAGCCCTTCATGGCTTGTTTTGCATATGGAAAAAGGGAGCTACAAGTCAAAGGACGTGGGCAGACACCAGAAGCTGGTAAAAGGAATGGACTTTCTCCCAGAGCCTCTAAAATGGGATTCTGCTCCACTAGTACCTTGAGTTTAGTTTGGAGAGAACCATATTGGAATTCTAGCCTATAGAAGTGTAAGGTAATGAACTGTATTTTCAGCCACTAAGTCTGTGGTCATTTATTACATCAGCAATAGATAACTAACAGAGCATCCCACATAATGCTGTAATGAAATCTAGGGCTCTGAAGTATATTTTGATAACCAGCAAGCAAGATGCACCCCTAACTCTGGTGGTGTTTCTGAGGACTGTATGTGGCTTGTGTCTGTAGAACTCTTCCTGTTCTCTCTCAGGTGTCAAGACTCAGACTCAGTGAGAGTAACCCACCTACCTAAGATGACAAACCTCAAGATCCCACGAGTCTACCCAGTCACTTCCTTTTGTGACAATCAATTTTTCTACCTTGTCAAATTCTAAAAGCAAAACCCAATGACCTAAATACACTTGAAATTTACCAAAGTTTAGTCTCATAAGTGGCGAGAGGAGGGCAGCCCAGTTCACAGGAGGATATTGGTAGCTTTCTCCAACAGCTGCTATGGGTTTCATCACTGTTTTGAGAAGGGAAGGAGGCACAGCTTCAGGACCTGTAAAAGTAAACACCAAATCAAAACAAAACAAACACCACCTTGACAGCATCATGAGAGTGGAAAATACTAGCATTCTCTTCTTTTGGTGTCACAGAATTTGACATCACATCTTTAACTGTGTTCAACCCTTTTTTCTGTGCTTTGAATCTTGATTCCATTTGCTACAAAATCTTTCTCCTTCTGTTTTCATCTCTAGTCTTTCTCTTATCTGTACAGAAATATTCCATATTTTTACCTACTCGTCTTCCATATTCTCGTGTCCTTTTGTCTAGTTTTCCTTTAAAGAGTGACTTACTCCACATCACTCCCTCCCTGCTCTATTACTTGAATGCCCTTCTAGCAGAGTTTCCGGCTCTGGTGTGTTAACTCCAAGGACTATGGATTACCCAAAGCTCCTGTAGCCCTAACCCATCCCATTCTGTACCATGTGCTCCTTTACTTCTCAGCCTGTGCCATGGCGACCGCTCCAGAGGTAAGCACCCAGGGGATGAGAGCAAATCCATGGGCCAGACAGTTACCTATTACCACTAGTGAGTACTGTTACTTTAATACCATATACTCTTTCTGGGGGAGGGATAGCTTGTAAAAATGAGACATGAGTGGGATATAAAATGCACAGACAGCAAAGGTATAGGGAGGTCATAAACAGCATATAGAAATGTAGAACAAAAAGGAGAAGCAAATGCCAAAACAGAAGAAAATCAGTGTCAGCAGGAAGCACCAGAAACACCAAAAGGAAAAACATCAGTAGGAAAAGGAGAAGCAGAGTCAGGATCATCAAATAAAGCAGCAGAAATTTAAACAGGGAGGAACAGAGACGGAGGCAGAATTGGCAAAAGAACAAACAGCTGAGAAAAGAGAAGCATAGGAAAGGAAGGTATGAAGGCCAAATCAGCAGAAACAAATCAGGAAACAGCGGAAAAGGGCACAGCAGAAGTAAAAGCAAAGTCAGCAAAAGGACAAACATCTGCAAAAGGAAGAAAATGAAAAAAGGAAACAGGCCAAATTAGTAGAAAAGGAAAGAGAATCAGCAGACAGTGCAGGGGGGGAAAGTACAACAGTAAAAGAACAACCAAGCAGCTGCAGAAAGGAGAAGCATAGGGGAAAGCAGCAGAATTAGCAAAAAGGGAACAGAATCGGCAGGCAGTGCAAAGGGGGAAACCAGGGCCAGCACACAGGACAACCAGCTTCAGAAAGGAAAAGCATGGAAAAAAGGAGAAGCAGAGACAGAGTCAGCAGAAGGGGGAATCCCAGACAGGCAAAGTGGGAAAGTAGAAGTGAAAGCAGAGTCACCAAAAAAGGAAACAAATGCATAATGGAGAAGCACAGGACAAAGGAGAAGCAGAGGCAGAGTCAGCCAAGGGAGGGTGGAAAAAGTGACAGCTGAGATGACAATAAAAGGGTAAAGAGCTGCAAAAAGGAAAAGCGTGGGGAAAAGGAATAGAGGCACAACCAGCAGATACTGAGGAAAAACAAAGAGAAGCATTTAAATAAAACCAAAGTCAATACAATGAAAACAGCTGTAGAAAAAGAAGTCCCTTGCCCCCCAAAAAGAAAGAGAGAAAACAAGAAAAGACAGAATTGTATGCAGAATAAGCTAAAAAAAATTAAAAAGCAAAGGTAGAAGCAGAATCAACCAAACAAAAGAGCTACAGAAAAGTAACGGCTTAGGAAAAAAGGAGAAGCATATAAAACTGGGCAAAGAACTTCAAAGACGCTTCTCCAAAGGTGATACACAAATGTTCAGCAAACATATGAAAAGATACCCAACATCAACCTTGAAAAATGCAAATCACTACTACACTGAGATATCACCTCACTGTTAGGATAGCTGTTCTAAAAGCAAGCAACAAAAAGACCAGAAAATAACCACTGTTGCCAAAGATATGGAGAATTGGACACTGGCACACTACTGGTGGGATTTTACAACAGCACACCCACCACAGGAAACAGTATGGCAGTTCCTCAAGGAAATGTACGTGGAACTGTCGTAAGATCCTACAGTCTGTCCCACCTCTTGGTGTATGTCCAAGAGGACTGAAAGCAGGGTCTCAAAGAAATATTTGCACATCCATGTTCATGGTAGCACTATTCACAAGAGCCAAGTGGTGTAAGTGACCCAAATGCCCACTAAAATATGAGTGAACAAACAAAGCAGGTGAGGTAGTTCCAGTTACCCAAGGAGAATAAATTCCAAGCCCACCCGTGGATGCCTGAAAGTGTGGATGGTATTAAATTGTAGTATATTTGCTAGTTTTAATTTTCCTACACATACACACCTATGATAGCTTCACATATAAATTAGGCAGTCAGAAATTAATAACAATATAGAAAAATTGGAACCATGTACTATAATAAAACTAATGTAGATATGACCTCTCTCGAAATGCCTTACTAACTTACTGCTCTTCTAATAGCCAATGTGAGATGACAGATGGCACTGTCTGCCGTCTCCTGGGCATATTCAGATTGCCCATGTCACTCCTCTTGTGCTTTGTGGACTGTATAGTTTGAGTGCCCTCCAAACTCCACGTATTGTAACTAAATCCATTCATTCATATGATAATAGTATTTTTAAGTAGGACTTTTATAGGGAATTAATGCAACAGAGGTAGAAATCAAATTTTGAGGAAAACTGGAAAATTTACAAATATACTCAATCAACAAAGAAATTAGAAAATAACTGATATAAATAAAATTAAAATACAAAATACCAAAACTTATGGGATACAACAAAAGCAATACTCTGAGGGAGATTTATGGTAATAAATGCCCATATTTTGAAAAGTAAAAAAAAAGCACTCAAATCAATGTCCTAATTAGTACTTCAAAAAACTATGAAAAGAAGAGCAAATATAATCAAAATTAGTAGAGGGAAGGAAATAAAATTCAGAGGGCAGATAACACAACATATGATGGAAAAGTCAATGGAACTAACAAAATCAAAAGATGGATCTTAAAATTAACAAATATTTAGCTAGACTAAAAAATAGAGAATACAAATGAATACAAAAATGAAAGTGAATAATTCTACTGACCAAACAGAAAAGGTTTATAAAATACTAAGAAAACTCATATACTAAGTGAGATAATTTTAGTAGAACAATTCCTAGAAAGACATAAATTACCAAAACTGAGTCAGTAATAGAAAGTATGATCAGTCTTATAACAAGTACAGAAAAATCAATAATCAAAAAAAAAAATCTCTCAACAAAGGAAAGTCCAGAATCAGAAAGGTTTGCTGATGAATCCTATTAAAGAGTTAAAAGAATGAAGACTACTCTTCAATTTCTTCCTTAAAAAATAAAAGGACCGGGCCAGGGATTTAGCTCAGTGATTCTGCCTTCTGCCTCACAAGTACAAGGTCCCGAGTTTGATCCCTGGTATAAGAAAACGAAACAAAAGACAGAAAAAAAAAAAAAAAAGAGAGAGAGAGAAAAGAACCATTTACTACTCATAAGACTAGCATTAGCTGATACCAAGCCAGACAAAAGTACCATAAGAAAGACAAATAAAGGCAATATTCTTTATAAATATACATACAAATAATTTTTTTTAAATTATGGCAAACATGGTTAAAAGGAATACATGCCACGATCAAACAGGATTTATCCCAAGTCTCACAGGTTGTTTAACCTAAGAAAATCAATGTAATACACATTAATAGAATGAAGAGAATTTGAAAATCATGTAGGCTTTTAACGGATACAGAGTAAGTTTATTACATAATTCAACATTTCCTGATAAAAAGCACTCAGAAAACTAAAATTAAAACTGAATGATTTCAATATTAAAAAGAGCATTCGTGAAAATCCCACAGCTAATATCATATCCAACGCTGAAAGACTGAAAACTTTTCCTCTACAGTCGGGAGCAAGACAGAATGTCCATTTTTCTGGTGGTATCAAACTAGTATTGGATGTTTCAGTCATCATAATTAGGAAAGAAAAAGAAATAAAAGGCATTAACATTGGAAAGGAGGCAGTAAAACTATATGGGCAGGTGACATGAAAAAAACCAAAGCAGTATATAAGATCAATACACAAAGCTTAGTTGCTTCTATATTCCAGGAGTGAGTTATCTAAAAAGGAATTTAAGAAACAATTCTACTTGCAATGGGACCCAAAATAATACAATACAGAGACAAAAATTTAGCCCAAAGAAAAGATTTATACAGGGGGAATACAATATATTACACTGAAGGAGATTTAAAAGGTCTGAAGTAAATGAAAGGAAATCTCATCTTCATAGAATGGAATGTTTAACAGTGCTTTGATGAGAACAGTACCTAAAAGGATATAGAAATTCAATGTTATCCCTAACAAAATTCCAAGACAAAGGACTATTATCTAGAATATATAAAGAACTCAAAACAATCAGCCCCCCCAAATACAATGACCCAATTCAAAAATGGGCATCTGAAATGAACAGACATTTCTCAGACAAAGTAGTAAAAGCAGCAAGTAAATATATGAAAAAATGTTCCACATCACTGGTCATTCGAGAGATGCAGATGAAAACCACTGAGATTCCACCTCACCCCACAAAGAATGGCTGCTATCAAGAAATTAATCAATAACACATGTTGGTGGGGTTGTGGGGAGAAAGGAACCCTCCTCCATTGTTGGTAGGAGTGTAGAATGGTGCAACCACTATGGAAATCAATATGGAGATACCTCAGAGAGCTTGGATGAGAGGTTCCATTTGACCCAGCCATCCCTCTGCTGGGTATCTTTCCAAAAGAATTAAAAGAATCATACCACAGTGATATATGCACACCAATGTTTATAACAGCACAGTTTGTAATAGCCAGAACTTGGAAACAGCCCATTTGCCCATCAGTTGGAAACTAAATAAAGAAGATGTGGTTTTTCTATAAAACAGAATACTACTCAGCCTTAAAGAATGAGACATTAGATTCATTCATAGGAAAATGGATACATATTGAGGATATACTCCTAAGTGAAATAAATAAATAAATAAATACATACATACATACTGAATAGTTTCTCTGGTATGAAAAACTATAATGGTACATAAGATCCTAATGGTATAACTGACAATGTGAAATAGAAAGAAAAGGGCTAAAGGTGTAGGGAAAGTGGGAAGGATAGGGGAAAGGTAAGAGGGAATAGAAAAAATATGCGAAAGTGAAAAATGGAAATAAAGTATTTGTAAATAGGGAAGGGAGGAGGAGGTAAAGGGAGGGCAAGGGTAAGGGGAAAAAATGAGAACCAAGAACTGTCATGTAAAGGTACAAGATCCCAATGATGAATGTAACTGTACTGTGTACCTAAAATGTACCAATAAACTCAATGAGAGAGAGAGAGAGAGAAAAACAAACAACAAATACAGTATGGGGAAAAAATAAAAACCAAGATACCTCATGTAAAAGTACAAGATCCCAACAATGAATGTAACTGCACTGCATAAAATGTACCAATAAACTCAATTAAAAAAATGAATAAAATGGTACACTTTATGTTATGTATACAAGCAGCAGAAAAAGCAATGAAACAATCTTTAGAGGGAAAAGCAGAAATCCCAAGGGAAATTGATACCATCCATGCCCTGGAAGAGGCAGGAAGAAAGAAAAAGACACAGTCTTGGTGTTGGTTACCTTTGTCTTTCTGTATTCCGAGGACCTGGGAATAGAATTTCTGCCCTTGGATTTCTGGGAATCCTAGTAATCTCTGCAATAAATAGCTTTACTTTTGAGTTCAGCTTAAGTAATTGCTTTCTGCAATAAAAAAGTTCCTTACCACAATTACTTTCTAGCTATTGGCCTCACCACCTCACCAAATTGCCCTTGTTATGATTTCTAATGGCCATCTAAATACCAAATTCAAGGACATTTTTTAAGGTCTTTCTTTTCACACTTTTCCATCTGAACATGCATCATGCCATTTTTGAAATAATTGCTTCCCTAAGCTTCTGTGTTCTGCTGAGTCTCACTGCCTGAGCTAATTTACACTCACAGTTTCAATTATTATTTATTTGTTGGTTACTATCAATCTCTACTTTTGATCCAGGCTTTTTCCTGTTTTAGGCTTTAAAGCCCAACCAGAACAGTCCCCAAAGTCAGGATGTCTTTTTAGTCTAGCCACCTGCTCTCCTATCTCCTGACATTTGGCTTCTTCTACTTGCCCATAAAGAAGTAAAACTAGTAGTTTTGCTAGAAGTTTGCCTTCCAATGTTTTGCCACTAACATTGTTTTGGTTTTTAAAAACTGCTAAGATTCAAGATTTCTACCCTTTTTCTATGCTGTGTTACCAGTAATTGTTGTTTTATTTCTGTTCCACCTTCACATATAATACTGGAAGTACAGGAAATATTGTCAGGGAGTAAACCATGACCAGTGAAAGAATTTCTAACAAAGAAAGTTAATTCATTTATAAACATATATAGTTGAACATTTATTGAATATTTCATTAAGTATCAGGCACTACTGCCAACAATGGAGAGAGCCGAAGAAGACAGGTCCTATGCCCATGGAGCTTATATATTCTAGTGAGAGAACAAATAAAACAACAAGGCAAAACCAGCTGTGATCAATTCTGTGATTAAAAACGTGATAGGAGCTAACTGGTTGGCAACACATAACTCTCTACTGACTATACATGTGCATCAAGTACCTTTACATAATGCTTGCTGCAGATTGGAGTGTCTGATTTCACACACAAAAATCCCCAAAATTAATTTTTCATTTTAGGGTCCTTTTGATATGTAATTCATAGAAATGGCCTGATGAAGTGGCAAACATTATAGTAAATACATGCATAGAATAACATGTCTATTAAGAACATGTATAAATTTCATATTGGAAATTATTACTTCAAAGCAGAGTTGTATTTCAATGCTTTAAAAAATCAAATGCTTTCAAAATAACATAAAAGTTTATTCCAGGTCCTTGGACAGAGTTCGCTATGGAAATTTTGCAGTTTCCAGGGGAGCTACAGAACCAGGAAAAGGCATTGAACCTGTCCTCTAATACCAGGACCCTATGTGAAGTATGACCATTTCTCAGACATTTTATTGCTTACACAGAGAGCGATCCTCTGATCAAAAAATGAACTTTCACCAAAGGTTGCATGCTTTACCATATACTTTCCATGTTGTGTGTATATTCACTAGATCCAGATGTTTTAAAGTTATAAAGTTGCTTTAAATCTCTTATCCACTTGATAGCTGCAAAGTTATCAATAGTTTATCTGAATATAGTGAATCACAGCAGAACCCATATTCACATATACTCTGGCTACAAAGAGGATCACAGGATCAGATCTCAGTGTCACAATGCGCATGCATAACTTCCATGGAAAAGGCTAGCCACACCAGACTGCAGCAAGCAGCGGTACATTCTCCAATTCCAACACACTGTTTGTGGGACACAGATACAGGCATGTGACACAGACTGTCAGTGTTGCCGCAGGTGATTCAGAATTATCCTGTGTACACATTCACCCACACACATGTGCAAGGGTGCTTAAAGGTGTAAACCAACAGGTACTTAAATACTACCACAGGCCAGATATCTGTTTAAGCACATAGGATTAAAACAGATGTTCTTCCTGCTCACTGAAGATTAGTCTGAGTCAGCCTTTAAAGAAATAGTATGCCAATTATAAAAAATAGGTAAAGTATTATGAAAATATGTCAGAAATGATTACATAAGAAATCTAACGAACAAAATAAAAGAGACAGAATAGGAAACATAGAGATAGGTCTTTTGAGATGGGAAGAAGATGGAGAAAGGGGGTAGGGAGAAGAGGCAAAGGGAACAGAAAAAGAATTAAGACACGTTATGTACATGTACTAACACCCCAGGACAAATGCAACCATTATATACTACAAACATACTGATATTAATTACAGTTTTTAAAAATGAAATCAACCTAATCTGTGAAAACAAAAGAAGGCCCTATCTTCTCCCACCAAAAGAAAATTTTAAAACAAACAAAAATAATGTTCAATTCAAAAGGGAAAGGACGAACAGGACTTTTCTAGATAAAGTCCACAGAAAACAGAGACAGAGATCATTACAGTACAGCACAGTTGTGGCAAATGAGACATGCTTTGCCCTGCCAGAAACTACTCTACAACCGAGAGAGTTAGAGAAAACAACTGATTTGAAACATCAGATCCTAAACACTGGTTGAGTATTCTGTCTCAAGAGCAAACACTGAGTTAGGAGAAACAAATATCCAGGGCCCCTTGGCAGCAGGAAGTCTCCAAGCAGGGCAGCACTAGTGGCAGGTGCACCGGCTGTGACTCCATGGGGACAAGAGATTGGCTCCACATGTGTGGACTGTACAAACGAGCACACACACTGAGAATACGGAAGTCAGGTTTGTTAACGTCAGAGAAGAGAGGCAAAAAAAGGAAAGCAAGAATAGGGGAAAAGGGAGAATAAACTCTGGTGGTTTTGAACAGGAACTGCAGCTATTGGTGTGAACTTGGGGACAGCGAGAGAAATAGATGGAAATACAGATACACATACAGAAGTAAAAGAGAACACGTATTTCCTAACTCTGTTCACTGAACAGGCATGGAGCAGTGCCTGTCTGCCATGCTACCCTGCTGCCCTGGAGCCAGACAACTATGGACTGAAACCTCTACAAACCGTGAGTTTTTACATAAACCTTTCCTCCTTCAACTCTGGGTGTCTGGTGTTTTTGTCTCAGCAATGAGAAAAGTAACCAAGATGTCCTCCTAAAGACAGAAAAACCTAGAAGGTATCTCCTTATCCAACTGATGAAGGTCAATCTCACGGTGGAGGGTTATGGGCATCTTTGTGCCATCTGATTAGATTATAGTGAGAAGAACAGAGCTCCATTTCTGTGATATCCCTGTCAAAAATTTTTGTTCAACTCTAAGATGAAAAATAGGAGGCAAACTCAAATTGAAGAACATTCTAGAAAAATAGTTGTCTTAAAGTCATGAAGTCACAGGAACAAGGAACTGTTCCAGATTAAAGACTGAAGAGACATGAAAATGAAATGAAGAGCATCACTCTGGTTTACATCTGTCTCTCACAGATGTCACTGCGATTGTCAGTGTAACTTCAATAGGGTGTTTAGGTGAAGTTTTGAATAGGGGAGTTTTTTGTCTTTCAGTCAGAAAAGAGATAGTTTGCAACTTTTTGTAAATTTTGCCAATTTCCCTATACATCTGAGATTATTTCAAAACAATAGGTAAAAAGTATAAATTTTTAAAATGAAATCTAAAATTTAATTTAAAAAACGCTTACATGCAAAAAAATAATTTACTTTCTTCTGGCAATGAAATGTGAATAAAAGCAGTGTGAAGGTATCACTTTATACTTGTTTGGTTTTTATTATTATTGCTTTATCTGTATGTTGTTTTAATTTGATATTATAACTAGACGGGGTTTATTTCTTCAGTATTACTACATAAAGTGAATCATAACTCCTTGAAAACTCTATAGAGAAGGTTCAATTCTTTTTCACCATTTTACAGAAACAATTAGAGCATAAAGACTTAGGTGGTTTGCCTCAAGTCACCTAGTCAGCACTCAGTTGAAGTGTGATATGAACCCAGGTAGTCTGGCTCCCACACTTTTAACTTCTATGATATGATGCCTGGCATATTCATTAAGGGCTGGAGAACCGAAAAGTGGCACAATCTTTTTGAAGAGTAAAGAGATCTTGCCAAACTTCTAGTCATAAACTCTCAGACTTGCGCACAGTAATAAACTGCTCAGAATATATCCTAAGGAAAGCTACAGCATAAGACAGCTCCATGCTTAAAATGGTTCATTATAATGGAACGTTTTAAAATGACAAATGATTATGATTTATCATAAATTAAAAATAATACTTTTAGAGCTATATTGGAAACATAATATTAAGTTTAAAATAAGTAAATATGCATGTTTACACATTAAATATAATGTAAAAAAACTGCACATGATGAAAAGCAACAAGAATAATATCTTAAAATGATAATATATATCAAGAGTCATGGGATATTGGTGACTTTTTCCCTTCCAAATATTTTAATGATACAATAAAACTCAAACTCACAAAACACATATGTCCAGAAAGTGAAGCAATCAGGTTGTGTACTTCGTCTAAGTCTCCTTTTGCAGGAGATGGGTAGTGATTATTTGCAATAAAGACACTGAATTTTCAAAAAATAAGATTAGACAAAAAAAATTTATGAACAACTATAACCAATACTCACATATCTAGAAGGACTGCATTATCTATAGTAGCTACCTCTAGCTGATATTATAGTGGATTCTTATTTTCTTCTTTGTATCATTTTTGAACTTACAGTTAAATAAAAGTACTCATTTCTAATAACATTTTAAAGAGTGATATAGGTAGAATATTACTAAGTCAAATTATTCCAAAATTATGTATAGTCTTGAAAACTAACTCCATAATTTTATCACAAAATAGACAGCTTTCTCATATCATTTATTCTATACTCGGAATTTAGGAAGTCTCTTCCTTCAGCTAAGTATCTTCTCCACAAATACACTTAATGCTAAAAGTTTCAAAACACTGACAACATACCTACTGATCATTTACGCATAAATCCAGTATTTACACGCATTTTTCACTAATTAATGAATTCATATTAAGAAATGCCATTCATAATCATTATATTACATGGATTTAAATATATTTTTTCATGTAATACTTATTGTAATGTTTAAAACTTACTAATACAAGCTTAGAAAGTATTTGTCTCATTTCCCAGAAATAGAATAACAAAAATAATCCTATTATGTAGAGATGCCTAATTTCAGCATTAGGAAGCAATTATTACATTTACTAAATACTCTAAATATGTTTTAAATGTTCCATAAAAGAAGTGAATAAACCCTCTCCCACCTGGAACTGCCATGCTCCAGCGCCCCAGAACGAAGCCTGGGCCCCAATCTGCAAGAAGGAGAGCCACACCCTCTCCCACCTGGAGCCACCATCGCTCTAGCACCAGGAAGGTAGCTGCGCCGGCACCCCTGAACCCTCATAACTCCCCCCTAATCCCGCGCACTCTCCGACCTCCTGATGGTGCCAGTCTTTGGACCCACTCTGCAGAGGCAGAGGTGGTCATAAAGGGTATTTTTCTGAGTTCCCAATTTTGAACATCTTTAAAGAAAGGGCGTGGGAAACCTGGAGTAGAACTGTGTGGAGTTCAACCGTTCAGAAGGTTGGGGAACTCAATCTGGGCCTTGCATCCCAGGGTCAGTCTGCGTCATGGGGTTCAGTCATCAGCTAACTGAGATTAGGGGTCTTGCGTCTGAGCCATTAAATGGTAAATATACTGTATTGAAAAGTTTGTTCACTTCAGACATGTTCTCGACTGCTTCTTGATTTCAATATAATTCAAATGGTTTAAGGGTGATAGACTAGTGACTACCACAGGTGGTCACTTTCCAAGTTGGGCTTGATCTTAATGTGTTGCTGATTGTATCAGTTGGGATAAAGCATTGCGGATGATTTGATGAGCTGTTTTCTCTGATGTGATGAAGATGAGAATGTCTGTGGGTCGTTAGAGACACAGAAGCTAGGGCGCAACTATATCAGGAAGATTTGGGTGATAACCCAGAAATTAAACCAAGGACAGCCCAACAACAAAAATAAAAATGAGAAAACACTTAAGCAAGACACAAAGACAGACTTCCAGTTCACCAATGGCAAACAGTAGGGCAAATGAGGAGGAAAAGGCCGATAGTGAACCACCAGGGCACCCTGAACTCAAAGCACAGGAAGTAACAAAACAGATCAGGCTCTAGAAAAATTCAAAACAGAAATAATTTCCCAGATAACCATAGAGATACTAAGGAAAATGGATGCCGTGATTCGAGACTCTAGAGCAGAAACTGACAAAAAAAATAGATGAGCTCAGGACCATGATAGAAGCCATGAAGGCCCAGCATAAGAAAGAAATGGAAAAAATAAACGCCCAACATAGGAAAGAAATGGAATCCATAATACAAATTCAAACAGATATCCAGAAGATTAAAAACTCTATTGAAAGCGTATGCAACAGAATAAAAGAATGTGAAGAGAGACTCTCAGATAGAGAAGATAAGATTGCAGTCAGTGACCATGAAAAGAGAAGTCTCTTAAAAACAGTAGGGGATCGTGAGAAATCGATCCAACGACTCCTAGATGATGCAAACAAGAATAACATAAGACTGATAGGAAAACATGAAGTAGCAGGAGAAAATACAAATGACTTAAAAAAGCTGTTCATAAAATTAATGATAGAAAACTTCCCAAACAGAGGGGAAGAATTTGACATTCAGATAACTGAGGCATATAGGACCCCAACTAGCTACAATAAAAAAAAATCTACACCTACACATATAATAACCAAGATCCCAGAAACCCAGCAGAAGAACAAAATACTACAAGCAGTAAGAGAAAAGAAACAAATCACATACAAAGGAAAGCCCATCAGAATCAAAGCAGACTTTTCAACACAAATCCTTGGGGCAAGGAGAGCCTGGAGTGAGATATTTCAAGTACTAAAAGATAACAACCTCCAACCTAGACTGATGTTTCCAGCAAAACTCTTTTTCAAAATGGATGGGGAAATAAGACACTTCCACAACAAAGAACACCTGAGAAACTACATGAACACCAAACCAGCACTACAAGGAATTCTAAACAAGATCCTAGAAAAAGACAATGAATTACATTTATTGACTATCGTATGTTGAACCACCCTTGCATCTCTGGAATAAATCCGACTTGGTCAGGATGGATGATCTTCTTAATAATCCTCTGTATTCTGTTTGCTACTATCTTATTAAGGATTTTTGCATTTATATTCATTAAGGACATTGGTCTGTAGTTCTCCTTTTTAGTTGTATCTTTCACTGGTTTGGGAATCAAAGTGATACTTGCTTCCAGGTATGAATTTGGAAGTATAGCTTCCCTTTCGATTTCATTGAAAAGTTTGAAGAGTAATGGCAGTAGTTCTTCTCTAAATGTTTTGTAAAATTCAGCAGTGAATCCATCAGGGCCTGGGCTTTTCTTTGTTGGTAAATTTTCAATTACATTTTCAATTTCACTGACTGTAATTAGGGTGTTTAAAATGTTTTTATCTTCTTTGTTCAACTTTGGTAATTCGTAAGTATCTAAAAATCTGTCCATTTCTTCTGTGTTTTCCATTTTATTGGAGTACAGATTCTCAAAGTAGGTATTCATGATCCTCTGCATTTCTTTTAGATCTGTTGTGACTTCACCTTTTTCATTCCTGATTGCATGGATCTGAGCCTTTTCTTTCCTTTTTTTGATAAGATTAGCTAAGGGTTTGTTGATTTTATTTATTCTTTAAAAAAATCAGCTCTTTGTTTCATTTATTTTTTGTATCCTTTTCTTAGTTTCAATTGCATTGATTTCTGCTCGGATCTTTATAATGTCCTCTCTTGATCGAGCTTTGGATTTTTCTTGCTCTTGTTTTTCTAGGAGTCTAAGTTTCATCATTTAGTTGTTTATTTTAGCCCACTCTGTTTTCCTAGTGTGGGCATTCAATGTTACAATTTTCCCTGTAGAAATGCTTTCATTGTGTCCCATAAATTCCTGCATAGGAAAAGACTTTATGAACAAATCCTCAGTAGCACAGGAACTAGCAGATAGAATCAACAACTGGGATCTCATCTTACTAAAAAGCTTCTGTACTTCAAAAGAAACCATCAGCAGAATTAAGAGACAATCTAAAATGTGGGAAAAAATTTTTTACCAGCTATTCCTCAAAGGACTATTATCAAGGATATATAAAGAACTCAAAACAATCAGCCCCCCCAAATATAAAGACCCGATTCAAAAATGGGCAACCAAAATGAACAGACATTTCTCAAAGTAAAAGCAGCAAGTAAATATATGAAAAAATGTTCCACATCACTGATCATTTGAGAGATGCAGATGAAAACAACATTGAGATTCCGCCTCACCCCACAAAGAATGGCTGCTATCAAGAAATCACACAATAACAAATATTGGCGGGGTTGTGGGGAGAAAGGAACCCTTCTCCATTGTTGGTGGGAGTGCAGACTGGTGAAACCACTATGGAAATCAATATGGAGATACCTCAAAAAAAGAGCTTGGACTGGAGGTTCCATTTGACTCAGCCATCGCTCTGCTGGGTATCTTTCCAAGAGAACTAAAAGAATCATATCACAGAGAAGTATGTGCACCCATGTTTATAGCAGCACAGTTTGTAATAGCTAAATCTTGGAAACAGCCCATTTGCCCATCCGTTGGAAACTGGATAAAAAAAATGTGGTTTTTCTATAAAATGGAATATTAACCACAAAGAACGAGAAAATAGATTCATTCATAGGAAATGGATACATATTGAAGATATACTCCTAAGTGAAATAAATAAGTCACACATGTGTAAATACCAAATAGTTTCCCTGGTGTGAATAATCTGAAATAATACATAAGATCCTAATAAGATTACTGACATTGAGAAATGGGAAGAAAGGAGCTAAAGGTGTAGGGAAGGTGAGATAGGTAGGGGAAGTGTAATAAGGGAAAAGAAAAAAATGTGAGATAATGAAAAGATGGAAATAAAGTGTTTGTAGATGGGGAGGGGAGGAGGGGCTGAAGGGAGGGCAGGGGTAAGGGGGAAAAATGAGAATCAAGACTTGTCATGTAGAGGTACAAGATCCCAACAATGAATGTAATTGTACTGTATCCCTAAAATGTACCAATAAACTCAATTAAAGCTGAAAAAAAAAAAAAGACAATGAAGGCAACACCACCATGAGGCTCAACAGAGCAAATCAAATAGGCAAGGCAAGAAATTAAAAGGAGAAGGTGAAAAAGTAAAAAGAGTCAACAAAAGGCCAATAACATGTCAGTAGTAAGTCAGTATATATCAGTTATAACCAGCAATGTCAATGGCCTCAACTCACCAATCAAGAGAAATACACTGGCAAAATGGAATAAGAAGCAAAATCCAACAACATGTTGTATACAAGAAACACACCTAGTGCAAAATGAAGCCCATAGACTGAAAGTGAAAGGATAGAAAATAATTCTCCATGTGACAGGAGCCCAGAAAAAAGCAGGGGTAGCAATCTTATTTGCAGACAAAGTAAATTTCAAACCAAAACTGATTCTAGTATTATCGATGTAGGACGGTACTGTATCATACCTCTATGAATGTAAAATCTTGTACCTGCTTTATGATACATAGTAGGGACTGTGCTTTATCAGAGCTACATTTAATGATATCACTCTAGAATGTTCTCTTTCCAGATGATGATTAAGATGCTAATAAAATAAAAATGGTGCCAGGTACCACAACAGCAACACAACTTTGCTGTTTTCTGGATATCATTTTCTTTGTTTTTTTGTTTTGTTTTGTTTTTAATGGAATGTGCTGAATGTCTATAATCTTGTTCAGATGACTGCAGAACCTGGAAAAGCTGTTGCTGCCATCGATGTATAACATACTATTATTAGTCCTTTTATATACATACATATATATATAAATTGAATTTTGGGAAACTTTAACGGTGCTGTCAACTTTGGAAAAAGTCATCCTAATTTACTATGTTGAGTTGGCATTGTACGGAAATGGACAGCCATATTGGTCTAGAAATGTTAATTTATTTTTATTTTTATATTTTTCCATGTGTACAGGGGTAACACATCATACTAAATATGTAAGGTCATAACTACGTGGGTTTGATTACAAAAACTAATAAAGTATTCTCTAAATAATGAAAAAAAGAATAAGATAAGACTATGAGAGCATGGAGCAATTTAAATATGTTCGGGGACAATTTTCATCACCAGAATTAAGGATTACTTTAATATTACATCATTGCCTTTTCTCTTTTACTTTACTTTTTAGTTTTATTGTAGGATTCCCTATTTTTAATGTTCATACAGAGATTTAGCTGAAATACCGAATAGTTTCTTTGGTGCAAAAACTATAATAGTACACAGGATCCTACTGAGATAATTAATAATGTGAAATAGGAAGTAAAGGGCTAAAGGTGTAGGGAAAGTGGGAAGGGTGGGGGAAAGGTAATAAGAGAGAGGAAAAAAATATGAGAAACTGAAAAAATGGAAATAAAGTGTTTGTAAATGGGGAGGGGAGGAGGGGGTGAAGGGAAAAAATGAGAATCAAGACCTATCATATAAAGGTACAGGATCCAAATAATGAATGTCACTGTATTGTATACCTAGATTGTACCAATAAACTCAATAAAATGAAAAAAAAAAGTAGTGAATAAAATCTTGATAAAATCTGAACATAATATGAGCTTGAGAAAACAGAGATCATAAATCAGGAAAAAGATTAAAAGAGTGGAACAGAAGGAAAAATGGTAAGAAACAAAAATTAGAGGCCTACAGGGGCAAAAGCAACTTTATGGCAGCAGGAATAACCTGTGAGCAAAGGTTTCAAGCCTACACAGTCAAGAATTGTCTACAGGCATAGAAAACAATGATGAGAAAAGTTAAAAGTATACCTAACAGAAGTAGTCCAGAGCTAACAGAGAAGAGAGAATGTCACGTAGTACATCCAAAAATTATATCCAAAGCCATGAACTGAATTCTTTTAAAACCGAAGGAATTTCATCTACCTAGTATGCTTTTATAGTGCTGGCCAATTAGAGGAGTAGATGCCCATGAACCTCTAGCACAGTCTATCAGTTAAATATTAAAGGGAGTTTTGGGCAGGGGATATAGCTCAGTGGTTCTGCCACCTGCCTCGCAAGCACAAGGACCCAAGTTCAATCCCCGGTATCAAAAAAAAAAAATTCTGAGATGCATTAAAGGGAGTATTCAAAATGTGAAAAGTCCTAAGTACTAGGAAGCAGACTAACAGTAGTTAATATGCTATCTCAAATCTGATTGGTTATGATGGAAATCGCAATGCCCAGTCTCCTCCTGGTGTAAGAGTGGACCAAAGAGAACCTCAGCATCTCTCCTCTCTCACTCATTACTGAAGTTAGAAGTAGCACTCCGAAGCAATGAAACCAGGCCATCCCTGACATTCTCTGTTTTATGCCTATCCCAAGCATGATTTTTATTCTCTACAACAATTTCTCCCTCAAAAGAGTTCACCAAAGTTGTCATCCTTCCTACCAGCAGCCATAATGGGCTCTGGTGAGTGACATCCAGACATTTACACTCAAAAGCTGCTTCAGAAGAGTTATTAACATTCAAATGAGCTAGGCATACTGAAGAAGGAAACACTCGTTTGCATGCACACCTCCGCTTTGGGCCATCCCACTTAGTCCCACAGAGCAGGGTCTGGTTTTGTTTTTGTAAATGGGCTTCAAGGCGGAGGTCAGCCTCCCACGGCCCTCACCCCTCTGGGGTCATCATTAGTAATGTGTGAGGTTGAATGGACTTTCCTCTGAATCTAGTTGGCAAATCTGCCAAAAAGGCAGCCCTCTCCCACAACCTGAAAATACCAAAACCCAAGTGGTAATATGGCATTGTTTTGATACTGCATTTATCTGCTTTCAAGCAGCTTTCGGCAAGACCACGCATCACGGTGCTGTTCCCAGTCCCGTCTCCTTTTTCAGTCTTACACACAACAGTCCCTCTTGTACCCTGACTGCGTAATCACACAAATACTACATTTCACCAAGAACTCCCCACAAGGTTCAGAGAGAGGTCCTTTGTGCCAAGAAATAGGAACTTCACGAGCCAAAATAACATTTCATTTGACCGAACAGTTCTGATTTTATTTCTCATGCAAATAACTCACATTACCAAAATTTTACAACAATGTATAACCTTACAAAATATATAGCAAAAATGTAAAGCTTTATTATTTTAGCCATATCAATTTTAGATATTTAGTTAAGAATTCAATTTCTTACTAATGAAGATATCTCTCATATCTATTTTAAATAGCCAATAAAATAATTTGTACACTAAATGTAATATATATTTATATATTACGTGCAATGATGGCATACTTACATATTTTTACTGAGGATAATTAAAAGCAAATGACATAACCCTAAAATAATAGCATATATTCTAGAACTCCTGAAACTAAAGGAAAGTGTCTTCAGGGTACAAAAACAGTTTAAAATCTGGAAGCTCCAGGCATTACTGTATCCAGTGGGAAATGAGATGACATGACCTTTACCTCCTTTCCAGTGGTAAGATCTTATTCTTCCATGACCTTCTTTAATCAAACTATTTCCTCCAGATTTCTAGTTTATAACTTTAATTCATTTTATAGCTTTATTTCTTTCAAAAATTATGGTCTTGTTATAAGACAGATGCCGATTTTGGCCAGCCAGGAAAAAAAATGAAATTAGCAAGTATCAATTAAAGAGTATTACATAAATGAAGCTAGTACCTAAGTCACGACATGTTCATTTCTAATTTTTTTTGCAAAGCTCCGAAAAGTATATATGTATCGTTAAAGAGCACTTACTTAATAATTTTCACGGTATTATTCTGGCTCCAGGTAAAATAAAAGGCACAGAATCTACATCTTTAAATTGCTTATGTTCTAGTCTGGGTGATAACAACACAGAATCACAAAAGGACAAATATCTACAGAGGAGAAAAAACCAAAAATAGTAAGCAGAAGCAGGGATTCACAGTGTGATCATACATAGCACAGAGACAAGACCTATTTCCAAGGCAGTTCTGGGACAGAAACTGAACCCAGAACTGCTTTCTCTGCTTAGATCACACTGTCACTTGAAACTGACAGAAAAAGCAATGTGTATTTTATATTTTTGAAGGGCCAAATAGAAGATTAAGGCATCCACAGAACCACCCAAATCAGAGGCTGTGATTTTGAAACCATAGAATGTGTATGTTTTCGCAGCAATTAGGATGCTGGTTTAGCAGAAGAAAATACTCACCCCCTTGAGATTTGTATTGTTTAATTCTACAGAAGCATAATTAGGGTACACAAACTTCCTTAACATGTAGAAAGAATGATAAAAATCCAAAAAATGTGCTCACTTGCCTTTTTTCCCTCCTGTCATGAAGAAGCCAATGGCTGCTCTAATAAAACTGTTTTCAGGCAAATAGCTATAGTCGGTAGGAACTGTGGAGAAAGAAAATGATCAAATTAACCAGCGAACTTGGCAAGACTAATGAAGGAGAGATAATGATCTCTCACTGCCCTATCAACATAAAGACAAAGCAGAGATGTTTATGCCATTAATCTCAGCACAATACTCTGTGGCTGTAACTAATTCTATTAGATTAGGTGACTGGCCTTGAAGTAATCACTTAAACTATACAGCAAATCTAAAATGGTAGTAAAACTAGCAGAGGCTGAAAAAAAAAAATCACAGAGCACGAATACATACCAAACTGGATTAAAAAAATTATTTCCCCATTGTCACATCAGTACAATTCCTACATTGTCCCAATGTAGTGACCTCCTCCGGGTCACCAAGGGTTAGATCACATTGATCCAGGGACTTCTTCAGGACAGGCTAAGATCCATGAACTATGGAAACTCAGCCCCCATATTAACTAAGGCAGGTGCCTCAAAGTGACCAACATGTGCAAAAAACCAAATGCAGTTGCTGACTTTTAACGGTGAAGCAATGACATTTAATGCTAGTTGAGTCCTGAGAAAATCCTAAATCCTTTTCCTCCCAGTTACCCACAATTGTTTCATGAGATGGTTTTTACTGCAATAAATGGCTAAACTGGAAAATTCCATCAGGAACAACTAGCTGTATTTTTCAAGATACACAGTCATTTCTTTCAGAAGAACCGGTGTAGGATGATTCACTACTACCTAATTTGAGTCTATGTGGGCCAAACCAACTATCCTACAACATGACAATGTAAAAAACAAATACATGCCGGGAGTGATGGTGCACACCTGTAATTCCAGCACTCGGGAGGCTGAGGCAGGAGGATCACTGTGAGTTCGAGACCAGCCTGGGCTACATAGTGAGTTCCAGGTCATTCTCAACTACACAGTGAGATCCTGTCTCAAAAAGCAAAAAAAAAATACACAACAGCAAAAGTCTGACACAAATACGCTAATTTATCAGGACACTATGATGCCCTGACCTTCTAAACTAGTATTATCAAGGCTTTTAAATATGATTTTTTTTCTTTATCACATTTTCATATGACAATTTCCAGCCCTCTAAAGTTCATTATGTTGGAAAGGCTGTGGACCAATGTCTTATTTTTATAGCTACAGAGCAAGTGAAGTGAGGAAAACAACAACCACAATGGCTTACATCCGTGTTAGTAGACTATCCATCAGTGATAAGTGAAAGGAAATTTCAGTGAAGAATCTTCAGTATCTAATATCTCTGGCCTGGGACCAAAATAGAACTTTTCCAAGAAAATCTCCAAGTACAAACATAAATTAATCATGCAGGGATCACAACTATTTTTTTTTTAATCAAAAAGCTACAAACAGGGGAATGACTTATTAAGACTCAGACTTTCAATTCTATGGTTGGGAAAGTGCACATCTTTTTCTTTCTTTCTTTCTTTCTTTCTTTCTTTTTTTTTTTTTGGTACCAGGGATCGAACTCAGATCCTTGTGCTTGCCAGGAAGGCAGTGAAACCTACTGAGCTAAATCCCCAGCCCAGGAAAGTGTACATTTTTAAATGTACTTAACCCACTGTACTCATATAACTAGCACCAGAAAAAATTCTTGTTATATATAAAGAGACTTTAATGAAACACAATCCAATTACATCTAGTAAAACAGGTTTGCTCCAATCTTCAAGGACGTCATTTCTCATATCTGGATCTGTCACTGAACTAATTCTATATGTCTCAGATGCTCTATTTGCAAAATAGGGGCTTAGACTACCTTCAGAGCAGTGGGGAGTCTATGGCATGAGTGCCTCAGCAGGCCATCTGTATCTCTGAAAGCTCCAAAAGGTTCACGACACAGGGATACACTACCCTCTAAGAGAGGCAGAGAGGATGAATGAGTGCACAGGGGTCTGGGGGTCAAACCACAAGCCCACAAGTCTGCTGCCACGTGACTGAGTCAGGAAGTAAGTGTCTCCACACCCCATTTAACTGAAATAAAGTAGAGGGGGTAATACACACCACGCAGGGTTGTTGTGGAGGTTAGTGCTGTTAACAAAGTACAGAACCATTGTGCCTTTAGCTCCCGGGTTTTAAGACTGTCATCTTACCTGAGGTTCTGTTTTGATTTGAGGACAGAGTAGACAGATGAAGATGCCCTAGAAGCCAGATTGTATTTGTCTGAAGACCAATCACCCCAGAGACACTGATGATCTGTAGATAAAAATTTAACAGTTCAATGATGGGCAAGATCCAAGTTCCATTCAATAAAAGGTCAGGCACAGTCACTAATCTTTTATGAGGTAGTGGTTTGGCTGGCAATGCGAAGTTCTATGACAAGGTGTGATATGTGTCTCATACACCAGACTTGGATTGTGTGCTCAGTAAGTTTTTGCTGAATTAATGAATGAACCACTTGATCAATGAGGGTAGAAAGTACAAGTGCTACACGTTTTCTCAGGTTTTGCTGAGTCAGAGGGCTCTCAAAAGATTTTCAAAAAACGCTAAAAGAAAATTTTAAAAGTAGAAAAGAAGGGCAGGCTACTTAAGACTAAACTACCTCTAAAAACTAGGAGATATTACTCTGTTCACCTCTACATAATTTTCTATTACTGCTTTATCATTAATAAGCATTTTAAAATATAGTTTTCATTTACAGATTTTCCTCCCTCAGGTATAGAAACTTAAGTTTCAGTAAAATTCTTTTCTGAGCATATTTATATTCATACGTGGAAAAGAGCTTGTTCAGAGACTTCTGTTTGCTTTTAAAGCATGAATTATTAGAAGTCTTTATGTGAGGGGCATTATAATAGCTGTGTTTTATAAGAAAAGAAAGATATAAATGAAAAGATATAACATTCTATATAAAGAGTGCCAATCATGCAAACAAAAAAAAAGAATGCTTGAAAAAACATAACCAAACATTAGCAGCAACTGTGTAGTTTGGAAGACCACCCATGACATATTTTTAGCTTTTTGCATTCTGTTCTTTCCAATTTTATGCAATGACATACAATTTTAAAATAAAATCTTTAAAGATATAAACACTTCTTAGCAGATGGGTATGTTTATTCTTCTGCCACAATTAACTGTAACAATGATTTACCCAAAAACATTCAGCCGTAACATCTGAATTAGTGCCTCAACCATTCTTCCTAGATATCTGATCACCTTCATCACTTTCCAGTTTTCCTTATCCTGAAAGCCAAACGTTCCTTGCAGGTCAGGTTTCAATTTTTAAGGGAAATCAGTATCAACTTAACCAAATATGCAAGCTTTCTTTCTTGTCCACAGGTACTGCGTGTTTGTCAGTGAAGACAGGACCACACACCACTCCCAAACACCCCTTCAGCTCAGCACGAATAGCCAAGGACTTCCACGTTTTCCAAGTAAAACATTTTGGATCATGTATAAGAAAAAATGATTAACAGGATTATCTGTTTTCCATCCAAGGATTTTAAATTCTTCTTACCTGAGTTAAAGTTCTAATG
The DNA here is from genome assembly GCF_012274545.1 of Fukomys damarensis. Classification (NCBI taxonomy): domain Eukaryota; kingdom Metazoa; phylum Chordata; class Mammalia; order Rodentia; family Bathyergidae; genus Fukomys; species Fukomys damarensis. The sequence continues at coordinate 411,612 of NW_022900943.1, forward strand.
ACTTCATTAAGTCGGCCTTGAAAATGAGAAGTCTGTATAGCTTCTGACTTTAGCTGAAAGAATAAGGAGAAATATTCAACACCCTCCCAAATAAAAAGTAAATAATTATATTCCCCGTATATGAGCAGTCTCCTTCTAAACTATGGAATAATTTATCATATGTCTTTATAATTCAAACACATGGGTTATGGGCCATTTTGGGGTTTATACATGATTAATATCTTAGCATTTGTGCAGTGTGGCATGTAGCAGTCACACAACAAAGTTTTATATGAACAAAGGACTTCCTTTAGAATTACTTATACACTTACAGGTGTATATGTCCACTGTGAAATCATTGTGAAATTAAAAAAAAAAAACTTCTATATAAACTTAAATATTACAGGTACAAACTGGAGTTTCTGTGAATGATTCTTTAAATTTCTTAGCACTCAATCACTTTGTTCAGGCTGAGAAATTTATAGAAAGTATCTACACTGGCAAAATTTAATCCCTACACACCAAATAAAGAATAATTCTACAGAAAGAATTCTTGGCCAAGAACACTTTTTCATACAGCAAGGCTTTGAAAATCCTAGTACAATTATCACTGTGAGCATGTATTTGTCTGTGCTTAGCATATTAAGACAATGGGTATTCTCCTCTTGCCATAGCTGTGCACACATTCAGATCCCTTTCTTTACCTGCATTACATCCCCTTCTGAGCCAACCAAGGCCACCATGCCATGAAGAGCTGCCAGACAAAGCACCGTAGGAGTCTCCTAAAAATAAAGCATCACAGTACATCATGAGAAAAATGCTCCTTGGGTTTGGATTCTATACAGGTCATTACTGCAAAGAAAAATAGTCAAAGTGGTACTGAATGTGCAGGATCACAACAACCTGCTTAATTCACCCAAAAATCACAGCAAACAAAAATAATTAAGGTTGTTAGATCATAGGGAGCTTTTTGTTTTCACTTTTTAAAAGCACAACATTGCTTTAAAATTACAATACAATACCATAACAAAATATCCAGTGTGCAAAACAACTATAGTGGCTGCCAAAAGGTACTATTTATACAGGATTAAAAATAAACCTCTCTTTTCTTTGGAATTGCCTGTTCTTCTATTATTAAGCTATATTATAATAGGTCCACTAAAATAGCTTCTTCTTTTGTGAAAATAAAAAATGGCACAAAAATGGTGACCTCTACCTCTGAAAGAACAACTCTGATCCAGGCAGGGAGAAGCTTGCTACCCAAGTCTTCAGCTTTCCCGTGTCCACACACAGAGAGACCATGAACTATGTTTCCTAACGCCAGGGCAAAACCAGAAGTCTGTTTGGAATAAATAAAAATGGGGTGGGAAAAAGAAAAGAAAAGAAAAAAAAATTAGAAACATAAATATACATATTTAAAAATACACACACACATCTCAAAATAAGTATTTCTAGGAGCTCCCTTTCCCCTTTCAAGTTTTACATGTTACCTGAAAATGAGAATACGCACATGCGCGCGTGCGCGCATGCACACACACACACAAACACACACACACACACACACACACACACACACACAGTGGGCAACAAAAACTTCCGAGTCTAACTGCAGGAGTCCATCTGCATCGAGTAGTTTGTCTTAGGAAGTACTGTACTCCTAAGGAACTCAGTTCAAACAATCCAAATTCTCAGAAGGAGTGAAAGGTAAAAGGCAGACTACACAAGTCCTAAACTCCTGAACTAGAAGAGAAAACATCCCACAATGAGCACAACATATGAAAACTTCTACATTTTGATTTTATAAAACATTCTAAATGCAGAAAAGCAATTATACAACCATACAATAGTAACAATACCAATTACTTCTGCAGTAACCCACTATGGACAACGTTAAGTATTCAGAGAAATCTTTTAAAAGCAAAACCCAGTGGGGAAATTATATAGAAGGTGAGATTAGAGGTATAATTTTCTTATTCTTTTGATTGTAATGAAATACACATAAAATGTATTATCTGAACCAAGGAGGTCTCCATCCTTCCCTCACACAGCCCCTCATGCACCATTCTGTTTTCTGTCTCTGTAATTCTGACTACTCAAGTACCTCACACATGTGAAACCATGCAGCATTTCTCTGGGACTGGCTCAGTTCATGTAATAAAATATCCTCAAGGTACATCTATGTTGTAGCATGCATCAGAACTTTCTTTTTAAGGCTGAATAATATTTCAGAAAGACCATTTTAAGAGTATTTCATTTATAGGTATTCAATTATTCCTGTACAGATTTGACATGGGCAGAGATGTTCTGCCTTGAATTTCCTGTTTATAAAGTTTGACTTTATAAGACTTTTTTACGTATTCATACCTTTACGAATTTTTTTATTGTTACCCTCATGCAAGTTTTATATACTCTAGCCACATATTTTAAAATTTTGTAAATATATAGTAGATGGGGGAAGCATATCAATACACTTTCAAAGAAGAGAAATCTCTCTAGAAGACAACAGGGATTAAAGAGAGGGAGAACAGAAACGTGTGACTTGGCCGCAGTAGTAAGAAAAGAGAATAGTTAAAAGTTCCTCAGCTCTAGACGTGAAAAACTTCTGCCACAGCCTAACTCAGAGTACTCAAAAGTAGGACTGAAGAGCAAATGAGACCCACAGAGAGCAATAATTAAGGCACATATTCCAACCTGCTGGCTGTTCTCTACCAACAGTCGAAGCTTGTTCATAATATCTTCAGCCTCCACAGCCTCAATGACGCCAGCACTGAATGCAGATGTGCATACACAGCTAAGGGTGTAGGCAAGGACCTGGGAAGGAAGTTACAGCACAAAACGTTTTTATGAGGTAAAATCAAAGAACATGACTGCTGACACAGATATTTTACCGGACTTCACCCAAGGTAAGTACTGCATTCAAATACATACATGTAATAACAATGTCATGAGTATCATTACTTCTACTGCTTAAATGAGGCCTTGAGACAATTACAAATAGGTGGCAGACAGAAATAGGATTCAAACTCAGGCCTTCAGTTTCTAAGCCAAAGTTTCCTCAACACACTGTGCCAGAACAGAACACCTATCAACAGCAGAAGAAAACAGACAGTCATGGCTGCTAATGATCCTGCCCAAGGCCACACAGGACAGGAAGTACAAAGAAATGAAACATAGTTTTGTTAAGATTTCCCAGAAGTGGTGCAGCACACTTAGGACAGAAATGTATGTTCAGGAGTTAAATTATGTAAAATGGGAATAACACTAGCTATTTTACTGCACTGTAGTAAAAAATTACTAAGTAAATAAACAGATGAATAAACAAATTAATAAATACATAAATGAGAAAGAACCTTGGCAGTGGAGACAACACTTAGGAGTATATCCCACTGACCATTTACCAGATGAGTAACTTTGAACAAGTCACTCAATCGCAGTCTCAATTTCTGCAAATCAAGGATTCATTATCCCCTCCCTGCTACCTTGTATTTTCATAATAAAACCCTTCCTTAGAAGGATGCTATTAAGATAAAGTGGAAAATGCAGCTCATATTAAGGGTTGATTCATGAAAACTGTAAACAGCTTTCAAGGTAGAAATTGGACAATAAAACATCAGAAGGGAGGAAAAAACTGCTTAAGGTCTTATAAATCAAATCATCAAAACAGACAGATGCATCAGTTATAAAAACCTTGCTTTCATGTATTAATCAAATCGTTCCTTGGTGACAAGTTTCTCCTTTGGCTCGAAAAGTATGTACTTTGAAATCATGCTTTATACACCGCTTTAAAAATGGAAATGTGGTGCATGTCTTAGAACAAAACTTCACCCTCTGTGCCCCAAAGAAATCCACCAATTCAACAAAAAGTCCTACTGCTGAAAGCAGAGGAGCTGAGCGGGAACACAGCAGCCATTATGCGCTCATCAATAGCTCCTGGGCAGGCTGGGATACAACAGAATCTGCTCTAAAGAGGAGGAGAATCCGGCTGGCCACAAGGTCACCCCACTCCTCCCAAAGCAGGGCAGGCAGCTCAGCTTCACCTGGGCACTACAGAGGTGGGCATGGCAAAGGCCTAGCATTCCCTCACAACGGGCTTAACACACGCAGACTATGCCACATGTACTCCAATTCTGCGTGTTTTTCTGCCATATTGTGTAATAAAAGGAATTTCTTGATAATTTTTCAGGCTCATGGGCTGTTGGAAAAAACAAGAATCAAATCCCTTTCAATCTGCAGTATTTTTAAGCTTATGCCTAGTTATTTTTAAAGTTACATTTAGTTTAAGCACAGTTCTAAAAATTTCCATATAACCATCTTCCAGAAATTGCAACTCTTCTTCTTTGGAAGAGCCTTCTAGTGCTGCTGACTTGGGATTCTGCGTTCACTAAAGGCTCTTATCTCATAGGCCACATTTAAATCTAAGCTGATTTATACAGCCACAAAATTTGAAAACCTCAGCATTTAATACAGTTGCTTGCCGCTCATATTTTCTCTTCATTACAGTTGAAATAGAGAAAGAATTTAATTTATAGGGTTACCAAAAAATGAGTAGAAAATAAGCAGCAACAAGAAAAGAAAAGACAGCAAAGGGAAGAAAAGCACACCCTTCATCTCCTACCTCCTGAAAAGTCCTGCTCTGGCTCCCACTGGCATCTAGGTGTGCAGACAGCTTCCTCAGTGATGCTGCCACGTGAACCCGAGACTCCGTTTGGCTGCTGTGGCTCATGAGAGACAGAACAAGTCCAACTCCCAGTACACAGCCAGTGCTTGGATGCCAAAAAGGACAAGGTGTTAGAATCACGAGAAATCTGCATAACTGCTCTTTGTATATTATAGGAATTCACAGTGCTCCAAAAGTGAAGTCAGATGGGAGGGTTCTAATTTTCCTATCTATCAAGTCTATAAATGTGCTCCATGATTGACAACAGGTATAACCACCTCTCCCCTCACCAGGAAAACTATATCAAAATAGGTATGCATGGCCCATGCTAGTGGCTCCTCACTCTCTGGACAAAAAGAAAAACAGGAGATGGTCTAACTGAAGCTCTATGTTGAGAAAAAGAGACATAAAACAGCTTTATTTCTGCCCCAACAGAAAGGCTGTTGTCCTTCACTCCTACCTATGTTGAGAACACTACAATTGTGTGCATATGGGAAGAGAAAGCTACACTTCAAGACATGAGCTGAGGATGACATCTGACTAGTAACAAGGGAGAGGAATGCAAGGCAGGATTAGGAGGTATACTGAGTGCTTCATGTTTCCTAGTTGACTTCAACTTCATCTGTGTACAATGACATTCATCTTCCTCCACCCTCTGATCTCTCCAAGTACCACTGGGTCAGAAGATAAAATGGACAAATGACAGTCTTGTCAAAAGTTACCCCATGTGACAATGCAACTGGAATGTGGGGCTTTATGCCCCGATTTTCCTGAAAGAAGAAGAAAAGAACTCTTCTCTCACAAAGCTTCAAGACAGTATGACAAGGTGATTGCTCATGGCAATTTTTTACTTTTTTTAAGTTTTTGTCATCAGGACTGCTAACTGGAGGAAATACTGAGTCCCCCCACCCCACCCCTGAAATCCTCTTGGCTCTTCTTTGACTTGCCTCTCATCATGCTCTCTGCTGCTTAAGAAGAGACACGGTAGGGAATTTCTCCAATGTGTATTTCAGTGCCCAAATGTTATGTCCTTTTTCTCTTAAATGCTATCTATAACTCTGGCTGGTATCAAGAACCCTCTCATCATTTTATGAACACATTACTAACTTTCCCCCAACACTTCTGTGCAGATACACGTCCACATCTGATAGCACAAACCCAACAGGATGGAGAGCCATAGGATTTGCTCAAGGTCACACAGAGAGCTTTGGGCAGAACACGGCCTGAACAAGGGGACTTTTGGTTCCTGGCCTTTTGTTCCACCTGCCAAACCTTACACCTATCTCAGAGCGGCCTCCGTGAAGCCTCTGAGAAGGTGACATATCTTTGGCATTCTCATTTTTCAGTTTTAGTTTCTATTACATGACAACCTGGCCCTGGAAAAGCCACTGTAAAGAGGCTGCTGCAGCCGTCACATGTCACCAGTCAGGCCGAATGCGGCCATGGCTTACATGGACCTAACAAGCTCAACTAGCACACTGTGCTTCCAAGCAGTGCAGTAACGCCCAACGTCTAACCATTACATGCCTTTAAGAAAACCAAATTTCCAAAGGAAGAAAGGCTATTCCTGATTGGTATACATTTAAAGTCTTTGGTTTAATTTAGAACCTACAGGGAAGTTCTTTTTTTAAGCTATCATTCTACATTCGTGCAGACAAAAATTTGACAGAATTAAGCCAAAGATATAATTAGACACAGACTGATGAATACTTTGACAGTTTGACTGTTGCACTGCCTCTGACTATGTAATGACATGTTTTTCTCTCAGGGACACCTTTCTTGGCCCAGGAGGAAACCTCTTTAATGCTCCTCCCCAGCATCCTGTATGAACTTGCTTTCTACAATCTTACAAATTCTGATGAGAATGATGTAGGAAACTGGTTTCTATCTCTTCCCTAGTCTGCAAACTCCATGAGGGCCGATGCCTTTTCCACAGTTCCTAGCTGCAGTACCTGTGGCACCTAGTACACTGTCTGCTGTGTGTAAGTGTTCAATCAAAATTTATCAACTGCTCAAGAACTGACCAAGATCTGTCCAAGAACTGACTGGAGAATTGTAAGAGGGTTTAAAATGGACAACAGCTCTACAGAGAAGACATAAAAGTCAGTTAAAGAAATTCACATAAAACATGATACTTATGCTGTAGTTTTAACCAAAACATAATTATGAGTGGGAAAACTCATAAAACATATCTTAATATTCAATCAAGAAAAATTAACTTCTATTTCTTGTTAGGCAATTTAAAAAGACAGGCTGTTTGTGGAGAAAGGATTTCTCTTAAAGCTTGACTCAAACATTAGGGTTCAGCTTTCTCAATAATCAGGCCAACATCTAGGTCCTGCTTTTCAAGTTATCCTGGACTTACAAAAATCTCTATCACCTGAACTGATGCTCTTTTCTTAGCATCCCAAGATACACAGGTACAAAGGTTTAAAAAAGACAGTTTACTTTTCATATTTACCTAATGGTTTTCATAGAAATTATTTTTATTCTTATTAGATATTATGAATGTATTCATGGCTACAGTAACAAAAAGCTGTAGCACATGAATACATACCCTACCTTATACGTCTGTACATGTACCAACATAAATGCTGGTGGGTATGCATCAGCTGGCTTTCTTCATAGTTCCCTTCTACTTTTCTCAATTTCCTAGTATATCCCTAGGTATTCCTACAGCTTAATTCCTTCTGATTTCAAATCTTCTACATTTTAAAGTATTTATTTTTGTCCTAAGCCTTAAAGACTTCACCAGGTGATTAGTTCACCATTTCTATTAGTTCACACATTTACCTCACTCTAGGTACTGTTAGATATGTCTGCCATCTCTAAACCTAGAATAATTGGGACAGAAAGGAAGCGTTCACATATTTCTGTCCATTAAAAACGAAAAGGAGCTGGGTGTGGTGGCTCATGCCTGTAATCCAGCACTGAGGCTGAAGCAGGAGGATCGCTGTGAGTTTGAGACCAGCCTGGGCTATGTAGTGAGTTCCAGGTCAGTCTCAACTACATAGTGAGACCCTGTCTCAAAAAAATTTAAAAAAAACTAAAAACAAAAAGGAGTTATTTTTATATCTCAGCCAAGTGGAAATAAAAATAATAATATCAAGTATAAAGTCAAACTTTGACACTGGTAACATGTTCTAGAGGAAATCTAACAAATGTCTAACAGAACTTGATTTGTAAGTCTATAATGTCATTACTTATTTAAATCTCTTTTCAAAGTATATTAAAATGTCACCAGTAAAAAGAAACCCTGAAAAGCTATACAATTCTGATATTTTTGTCGTTATATCAACTGAGACACAATGACAAATTTTTCTAAATTAACCAGAGATAAGTCTTGAATACCCTAGTTTACCGATGGCAAACCTGCAAATTAAATACAAGGTCATCTAATAATCAGTTCTAATAACAGTGAACATTTTCCCTTTACGAAGTGCTACACAAATGTTACTGTATCTGTAAAGCTCAACAGTAATTAACCAAACCTTAGGTGAAGGACAGAATGACAACATGGTTGAGGACAGCAGTGGGACAAGAACAAGCAACCATTAGATGGCGGCAGACAGCAAGCGACAGGGCCACAAACACTGGTGAGGCAGTCAGTGCCTGGCTCTCAGCAAGGAAAAGTCCATTAAATCAGAAGCGTGGCGAATTTCTTCTGCGAGAATTGTATCACGTGAGGTAGCACGCTCCCAGATCTATTAACCACTTCCCTAGTAATGCTGCCCCTATTTCACTGGACGGAAGACTGCTCTGGACCCCTGCGATCCTATTCCACAGGAATAGTTTTAACACCGCAAGCCAGGCATTCAGGACAGGGAGTAGTTAGAAAACCAGGATAATCAGTCTTTGCATGACAGAAAAACAAAAACAAAAACATTGTCAAGTCAGATTGCTCGTTTCCAATTAAATGTGTTCTCCACATTGTACTATGCAAGAGAAAGAAAAATGGCTTTGAATTCAGATGATTTAGGCTCCTGTCTAGCTCTGCCACTTGGGAAGCACATACCCTTGAAAAAGTCTACCTCAGCTGGGCATGGTGGTGCACGCCTGTAATCCCAGCACTCGGGAGGCTGAGGCAGGAGAATTGCTGTGAGTCAAGACCAACCTGGGCTACAAAGTGAGTTCCAGGACAGTCTGAACTACATAGTGAGACCCTGCCTCAAAAAACAAACAAAATACGTCTATCTCAGTGTCTCTTTGTCTATAAGCCAAAGAGGGAGTGATTCTTGCTTTAGCTTCATAACTGTATCACGACAAAGACCTAACTAAATGAGAAACAATATGAAAATGCCTAGTTCAGTACAGGGCTGTGTCAGTTGATCTTAAAACCAGCGACAGAACTACATACATAGGACTGACAACTACAAAATATCAGGGAATAAGAAATTACTAAAAATTTAATTAACTGTAGGAGTAATAGGGGTTTGGAGAGGATACACAAAGGACTTTGCGCAGGTAGTGAGCTCTTAATTGGGCTCTGAGAGATCAGCCCTGCTCAGTAAGGGGTCGGAAGTTTCTGAAGTCCCCATTCTGCTTTTCTCTGCAGGACTAGTTCGCTGTTCAGATCTACCCTTCCCTTTCCCAGCTCTAACTGTTGTTAAGAAGGTAAGAATCAGAAAAGAAGGTAAAAACAAAGAAATAATCTTATCAATAACAAAAATGGATTTTTCAATTAGATGTCCTTAGTTATGTGAAGTTTTAAGTACATAAATATCTATACTATACATAAATAAGTTATAGTTATTTAAACAACTTTCCTGTGAACCACCGAGGATAATATGTGAAAGTCATCCCTAATTTTTCTAACTGGTTGAAAGTTTGCAGCACCTTAATTGCAAATCTTTCCCAATTCTATATTATTCCAAGTTACATGAATATCCTGTGTGAGGGGGAAACAGGAAGAACGACAGTGAGCGAGGGCAAGAGAGAAAGAGAGGTAAAGAATGTCACAAAAAAGTAGCTACTTGGTTGTAAAAAGCAACAATATCAGGGCACACATTAGCCTTAAAACCTCCACACTTCAGTTGACACAAATAACAGTGAAATGTTCCTATCCCTCCCATTCAAGAGACTTCCACCACGTCATCATTCAAGCCCAGTGTCATTTGCAATGTCATTTAAGCCTTAAGTGTTTCTTGGTAAACTGGATTGACGTTCCTATGCAGTCTTAGCCCGTCTATGATGAAGAACCCATAACCACCACCTACTAAGTGGACATTTGACAGAATTAACTCAAAATGAATTCATTTATACATACAGCTACTTCATTTGTTCTTTTGTTAGTCTGACCTGAACAGACTAGATGCAAATGTAGTTTTATCTCATAAATTTCTAAAGTCCAGAAATGTAAACATTTCTTATGACTTCATATGACTTAACTCATATTTTAACAGTGCCCATTACACAAAAAATGAGTAAGTTAATACATTAGATGTTAATGCTTATAACCTAATGTGCTTCCTAGAAACAATGAACCCCAGAAAAGTCAAACCGAAGGTTCCAAAATGTGGAAATTCAAAAAGGTACTAGGTAGATCTGTGGTGGGCTCAATGTATCAGATTTCTCATATAGTGAGCATATATTCACAAAAGCATATATTCACCAGTTGTAGAGACTAACTGAAACATTAAATGTCTGAGTATTTTTTAAATTTTTTAAAAATAAAAAGTACTTTAAAAATTATTCTGAGTATTCCTTTTCATTTTTGTTATTTTTCACTACTAGAATGAGAAAACAATTAACATACTTAGTTTTAATGGACAAAATCTTTAAAAAGCATAAGATGGGGGAGGGAAAGGTCCATTAATGTTAAGCAGGGTAAAAACTCCTGGTATAACAAATGTTTATTTCCATTTTGATTTTTCAGCCAATGGATTTCAAAGGAAAATAAAAATCATCAAAGATTCTCCTTAGCCCAATTAAATTCAAATGATTTCAGCAGATCTTTAAAAAGGTTAAATCATGCTGGGTGTGGTGGTGCACACCTGTAATCCCAGCACTCAGGAGGCTGAGGCAGGAGGATCACTGTGAGTTCAAGACCAGCCTGGACTACACAGTGCGTTCCAGGTCAGTCTCAACTACATAGTGAGACCCTATCTCAAAAAAGAAAAAAAATGAAAAAAAGAAAAAAAAAAAAAAAGGTTAAATCATGCATCCAGGTCTCCAGACATATGCCTCATAAGACAAGTAGAAGGCAAATCTAAGGTATTAGTAATATAAAGACTAAGCCATAAAATCAATTTGCTGCTTTATATTTCAGTGAACTATTGTCAAAACATGGTTTTTAAAATAAGGATTAATTAAGATGTTTTAAAAAGTTATTGCTGAAATTTCTCCGCAAAAACATTCAAGATTAGGCCCTGCAAGTATTTCATGACAGCATGTGAGAATCACATCAGAGTAGGAACCAATCTCTAAGTGTCTGTTAGAAAGTGAATGGAAACATCATACTTGTATTCAAGACTAGTGTCAAAGCAGCAATTTTCCAGGGCATCCAAAGATTTCATCAGAAGAAGGTTCATCTGTTGGCCAGATAGATCACTGCATGATGACCAAGAAGGGAAAATGAGTTATAAATATTCAACTGTTCAAAATATTTAATATAAAATTCTTTGCTTTCAGTGTTCTATGCAAAATGCCAGCATTTTTTTTCAAAAGTTAAAATAATATTAGTGATTCATATATGAATTACACTCAATAACTAGGTTTCTGAACAGTATAAGCACTTACACACCGATAAACCCTAAGGCTTCTACTTTTGATTTTTTTCAACATATTCAAATTATAAACCACTGAAAACTAAAAATCCAAGCCAAAATTCCAAAACTTTCTAAGACTGCAGAATATTCCTACAGAATATTTAGTAACCTATTAAGCTGCTATAGTCAATAGTCATTTCAAATCTCTTTCTTGAAAAGCTTGTTACTTCTAAGGCCTCAACTGTAGTTGTTATAAGTTGTTCCTTTATTTAAATACTTTAAAGAGGAAAACTCTACCTGTACATTTTTCCATCTTTATATAATAATTTATGTGGTTTTATAATTGATTTGTGGAAAAATAAAACTTGTACAGTAACATAAAGATTAAAAGGTAGCAGGGGCTGGGGATTTAGCTCAGTGGTTCTGCTGCCTGCTTCGCAAGCCCAAGGACCCAAGTTCGATCTCTGGTAACCCCCCAAAAAAGAAAAAAACCGAACGAGAAAATAGATTCATTCATAGGAAAATGCATATATATTGAAGATATACTCCTAAGTGAAATAAATAAGTCACACATGTGTAAATACCGAATAGTTTCTCCGGTGTGAATAATCTGCAATAATACAGAAGATCCTAATAAGATTACTGACATTGAGAAATGGGAAGAAAGGAGCTAAAGGTGTAGGGAAGGTGAGATGGGTAGGGAGAGGGGAGGAGGGTGAAGGGAGGGCAGGGGTAAGGGGAAAAAATGAGAATCAAGACTTGCCATGCAGAGGTACAGGATCCCAACAATGAATGTAACTGTGCTGTACCCCTAAAATGTACCAATAAACTCAATTAAAGCTGAAAAAAAAAAATAAAAAAAGAAAAAAACCAAAACAAGATTAAAAGGTAGCTCCACGGCTGTTTTTCCAGGCAGAGCTGTGGGCTGCACCACTAGCACGCTATTATTCAGAATTCCTACATCTCAGGACTCACTGCTGCTGCCTCGGGGAATGCTGGGTAGAATGCCAGTCAGCCAAAGAGCACTTTAAACAATGGCCTCTCAAACCAAGGCTATGCCAATGTTGCCCAAGATGAAGGATTACATTTTGCAATGTGTAAAGCGCACGCACGCACGCACGCACACACACACGCCCAGATTTAACAGATTGAACTGTACAAGTTCTATTAAAATTTTTCTTTGGAGTAAACTACTATATACTAAAATATTTTAAAAATGGTAATAAGATCATACTTGTACCCTGTGGGGATTATGATAGAAACAAGAAACCAGGAATAATATATTTTCTAAATTAGTCTTAGATTGGAATTTAAATTCAGGACGCTTTTTTATAAGCCTTAGCAAAAAAAAGGGATCGCTATAATTCTCTTTTTACAAGGTGATTTTTCATTCTCTAAGAAACAATATACTATCCTAATCCTAGTCCCACAAAGGGGTTATTTTGGGCCACTTATTTGATTTTACAGACTATTCAGAGTTAATGCCTTTCAAAACACTTATCTTTATTTTAGGGAGGAAAATAAAAGGAAACTTTGTTCAAAATTCTCATTATCAAAAAACATTGTAATTATCTAGTAAAAACATCTATTAGTACAGAATGGCAAATATTTCAGATTCTACTGCTCAAAAAAGTTGAAATAGCAGGAGTCATACATAATTATCTTAATGACTGTAATACCAATACTCAAACTGTAAGAAGAAGGATGCTGTGAGACATCAGAAACTAGGCAAAGTTACAATGTGCAGTTCTTCCGGGGGTACTACTCAGCCCTGGGAAGAGCTTCCTGGTGTCTTTGCCTAGGACTTCCTGTAAGTACAAATTAAGACAGACAGGAACAGAAGGAAAGCAACTGTAGGAACCATGGACAAGTGCACCAGGGGAATCGCCACAGAGTTTCGCAGGCAACATGATTAAATTAAGCACAAATGCAATACCAGCAGCATCTCATCGTAAGTTAAGAAGGGAGCCAGAGCCAGGGTAGGATGAAATGAGATGCCTAGAATTAAACTGTCGCAGATCTTTTTTAGCTGTAAAACATGTTGCTTGAAAAGCCAACAAAGGAGCCTGAACACATGGTGAAGAGACTGTCATTTGTATTATAGTGGCAAGGAGTGGAGGGATCCCTTTCAAGTTTTAAATCTTTAAAAATACTTTATGTTCTATCATATACACAAGATATGTACCAGTCCAATCCCATTCAAGGGGCAGTTTTATGTTATGCCAAGAATCAATCCTATATGTATTAACACTGGTGAAAAGAACAAAATGAATATTCTGGTGGGCCAGGGATTTAGCTCAGTGGTGCTGCCGCCTGCCTCACAAACACAAGGGCCCGAGTTCAATCCACAATACCAAAAAAAAAGAATATTCTGTGCATAATCATTTATGATTAGAGACTAAGCCAGTCATTCCAGTTATCTGATAGATGTTTTGGGAGCTGAAAATGATCATCTGAAGTATACTATCTCCCCAGATGAATAGCAATTCTCATAAAGTTTCACATATCAGTACCTGTGCAAAGTGATGTAAATTACAAATGCAACCTGAAACACTAGTTTCAAACTGTAATCTAAAAATAACATGTCATCCAGTTTATCTATACCAACACCAATTTTTGCTTCAAACTGCTCATTTCTGTCAACCAGAGAAGTTTAGGGACATCTAACATCACAACAGGACGCCTCTCCTTACTATCCTATTTCCAACCAAGAAATTGGGGCCAAATTCCAAGCACTGGCTTCAAAATACTTATGAGAAGCAAATATTAATATACAATTACACTAAAATAAATTTGGATACATATAAATTTTAAGGTTTATTATAAAACAAAGAATAAATGATATGAACAACAAAACTAAAACAGATTAATTCACAAGCACACTTTCACATTTAGTGGAATTTTCCAACTGAGGCTTTGTTATTTTGTTTGCTGCATTCAAAGGTACAGCCAGCAGTCCAAAAATAAATATGCAAACTGAGTAAAGCACACAGCACAGATTAAGATGCTTTAAGAATTATTAAAATATAGCCAAGGCACAGGATAAAAGCAATATTTAAAACTGATTAATGCAGTTCTCAAGCAATTCAGTGATTCTCAACAATTTTTGGGTACAAGGAAGACCCTAATCATTTTCTCCCCCTTTACAGAGATACCTGTATAAGATCAGTAATTATTTATCCCATAAAAATAAGGGGGAAAGAGGAAGCTTTTCTTTATTGCACCATAAGAATGAATTTTTGTTCACACCTACAAAACAGATGTATTTGGGACTGTCATCTAAGCATGAAATGATTTTCAAGCAACTAACCACTTAAATAGCAACCCTTAAAATACGTTAATGTTGATATGATAATATTTTAGAAAGACAAATTCACCCATAAAGAAGTATAAAGAATCAACCTGCCCATCTCAAAAAATTTAGCAACTACCTACTGTTCAGATACAGTGTTTAGGGATGTGTGTGTAAAGGTGCAAAATTCTTCACCTAAATCTCAAAGGGGAAAAAACAAGAATATTTTAAGAAACTGTACCTGAGTTTCTCCTCCCACAGGCGAGAAAGAAACATTCCCAAAGCAAGGCCCATGTGGATTTGCACAGCTTGAGATTCATCAGCTCTTGGTTTCCCCGGTAACCTGGCAGTCAGCATGTTCAGGACTTCCTCAACCTTCTCTTTGCAAGAGATAATGAAAACTGGAACAAGGAGAGACAAAGCCTCAGCAGCAGCAGAACGGGCAATGGCACTAGCTGTATTTTCACCAGAATAGGATTTCTAGGACATTCCAAAGAAAGAAAACAGGGAGTTAGCCTTTTGTTTCAAACATGAAGGAAGCACACCTATCACAAAAGTGCTGTACAACAATGCAGGCTCTTAGATTTGACCCACAGGCCAAGAAATAAAATAAAAATACATCTAATTGTGTTTGCTATAGATTATGTTTTTACTCCATAAAACAAATTGCTACTAAACAAGGTCCTTTTAAATGTGAAAAAGGAAATTATACACCTTTTATGTTTAGTCTGTGAACTCTCTTACTATAAAGACTGAAACAATTTCAGTGACTCAAAAAGCCTATACATATATTAAAAAAATCCAAAGTGAAGCTATCCAACCTTGGACAAACCACCAAACTACATTATAAATGTCCAAGAAAGAGAATTTTCCAAGAAAGTGGGGGGAAAACGAGAGAAAAAGAAAAGTTATACTACAAGGAAACATGTATAAGTTTCCTGCAACAATCTATTGGCACATCTCCCAAAATTTTTGGTGGGAACACCTCCCAGTAGATGGATTATTTCCTACAGGGGGTTAATTCCTTTTAATTAAAAAGGAAGTTGAAATCCTAAAAGCCTCTGGTTACAAAGCAATAACCAGCTACTCAAAATGAAGTGGAGAGCTCTATATGCTCCTATATACATAATTATAGGAAAAGAACTCAGTAACAGCCCTAATAAAATGACAGGACAGCTGAATACGAATGGCTTCTAAAAGAATCGCATATAAGACAGCTCTATTAGGCATTACACACATTTATAAATATGCCTCAAGTGGGGGACAAAGCCTGTTTGCTGTTCTTTACTATTATCCATTTAAAATTTTCACACATGCTAAAATGATAGTATTGTCCATAGCACTGAAAGCACATTAAAATATATTTTTAATTTTATGTCTATTTGCTCTCTAAACTATAGTATTTTAAGGATTAAAAATGAAAAATATACTGTTATTCATTAAGTTAATAAAACACTCGAGATGACAATTTTATTCAAAGGACACAGGAAACAAAGGAAGTGACTTGAAACAGGGCTTTGAAACATGTAACAATGTAAAAATCACCAAGGTTAGGAGGCAACTCTGACCTGCCTAGTAAAAAGATTATCTTGTTTGCAAGACCTAGGCAGAATTATTAGAAATTTCATATGATGTTCTCTCCTAGTATATATCTGAACCTAACAGTTATTGCAAAAACCTCCATATAATCTTCTAAACAAGTAAATCATCATAAAGAAATTACTTCTTTCAGCAAAATTTGCCTTATAATTTAATTCTACATTATCTGCTAAGTCATTTCTTTTTCCTCAAATATGGCTGAAAACCTAGCATCACACCCTAAGCCCCAGATGAATACATACCAGATCCTCCCAAGGGCAGGAGGACAGAGGCACACAAATGTACAGAGAAGGCCAAAGGAAAGGGATTTCAGGCTAAATTTGTGATCTTAGCACCAGTTCAGTATTTGCACTATATTTTATTCAAATCAACTATAATCCTCTGCGCTCAGCTGAGTGTCCCATGATCACTATAATTCCCTAAGCAATGGATACTGATAAGGTAAAATCAAAATAATTCTGGGAACACATGCAGAAATAAAACACACCCTACAACCAATAAAGAGAAAACAAAGAAAAGTATGTTTTCATTTCACCTTAAATCTCAGGGTACAAACATAAAGATAGAGAATGACTGCATAACTGTTGCTTTGTTATAATCAACAACATTACTTTGAATTTACAGACTATTTTGCTGTTTTCAAAACATTTTTTACATAACAAATAACTTGATCCTTAAAATCTCTCAAAGAGTTGGCAAAGAATGAATGTTTACTTTTGTTTGATAAGTTAAAAAAATAATAAAGGTTAGGTGTCATGAGAGTATCGCAAAACCACTAAGGAGTTAAACTACAGCTGCAATTATTACAGATATTATTCAATCCTTTTACGTTATACAAACAAAAAAGGTCAAAAGAGATTGAGAGAACTTCTCATGGTTACATACCCTAAAACAAAAAAAATCTTGACTAGAAACTCAATCTTGAGTTCCCACATTCTACAACTGTAGCTGCTGACCCTGACTACACATTAGAAAAACCTATAGAGCTTTCAAAATGCTGATGCTCAGGTCCATTCTGGAGTGATTAAATCAGAAGTGGGGTCTATATGTTAGTTTTTCTTTAAACACACAGGTGTATTTAAGTTTCTCAGGTAATTTTAATGTACAACGAGAGTTGAAAATCATCACGTCATGCATTTCACATGAGCAACTTAAGTCAGAACAGATCAACTTCTGGTTCTCCCAATTTTTTATTTACTGCACTTACATGATAAAAGCAGGAGAAAAGCTGTCCTCTGGCTTGGTAATGGCTATCCACAATGACCAGAAGTGTATTAAGCACCATGGAAACCCACTCTTTCATTGGAAGAAAATTAGGTTGAACCTATAGATACAGAAATGATGGATTAAAAAAACAAATCTACCTCCCCTACTTGTATTAAATAATGAAGTACCATTATCAAAAAGTAAACTTCATCTACTTGCATGACATGAAAGATATTTGAGAAATACACATCCTGACCTATTCCCTAACAAGAATATTTACCATTTATGTAAGACTTACTTAGCAAGAGTAAGACAATAAGGACTGTAAAAGACAACATATCCAAAGCATTGCAGAGTTTTCCTATGTCCACTGAATTATGGTATAAATAATATAGACGTTAAATAGAGATATGTACAAAAAAACAATTCAGAATTTCTAAATTTTATCACTTGTCAATGCCCAAATGAGGCAATCAACCTACAAAAGCTTGGTCAACATCTCTAGCATTTCTGCTTACTACTGTCATATAAATGCCCTTCAACAATCATGACAATATCCACCTAGCTAAGTGAGAAATCAGGAAGGAAAACATAAACGACCCTTAGTTTGGAAAAGAGAATGCAAAGATAAGACCCTACTTTTTCCCCTCAAAAGACTCTTTTCATTAAAAAGAAAATTTGGTTACAAAAGTCACATCACCGGGCATGATGGCACATGAGTGTAATCTTAGCATTCTGAGAGGCTAGAGGACTGCATGTTTGCATAGCGTGAGTAACTTAGCAAGACCCTCTCCAAAAAAAAAAAAAAAAAAAAAAAGGGCTGAGATGTAGTTCAGTGCAAAAGTCCTGGGTTCATTGGGGTGGGGGATCCCACTCATGATCATAGATGTCAAAACACTCATTAACTTACATGGTTAACTCTTACAATAACACCACCTGGTAAATGTTATAATCCCCATTTATCAGATGGGGAAGTACCTTTGAAAGGAAAGATTACTAGAAATAGGACAAAGAACTAGTAAGTGGAAGCAGTAAGTCTTAAAGATAAGACTCCCATCCCAAAGCCTGTACTTTTTAACTATTTAGCTCCGCACTGTCTCCAGATAATGACAGCTACCAGATAATGGAGCTTAAAACAAAAATGAATCCATGTCTTTTTTATTTTGACAGATATGAATTATCTGAAAAAGTACATTGGAAATGAACATTGACCAGCTCACCACATGTTTAATTAAGAAATAAATGCCTTGCAAAAATGAATAGGCACTTTATCATTCACATTTATAATTAAAATGCAAAGTACAACGTTTTCAATCTGTAAACACTGCTTATCATTTTTGACAGCATTGTTCATTTTCAGTAAGCCTGGTTAACCTCCTAAGATTGGTTATCACTGAAAGACAACCCCTGTTGCATAAAATTGGCACTTTTAAATGGAAATGACCACTTAACGTGAAGGAAAAGGCAAAACAGAAGAAGCAACAAACAAAAGTCAGGAAGAAGTAGGAAGACCCATCATGTAGTGGAATTTGGCGCTGCAACTGCAGATCTGAACTTTGCAAAGCCAGAGGTAAGGAGACAGAACCAAAGCCCACCTGGTTTTGGTCACCCTCACTCACCTCCAGGGTGGCATCAGAATCTGAGGCGAGGCTCGCTTCATGTTTGGACACAATGACAGCAAGGCTGCTTAAGGCTAATAGTGCATTGCCTTTGACCACCGGACTTTCTCTGATTTAAAATAAAAAATTCCAAGAGATGACTTAGACACATTAGCCAGGGGAAGACAAGGTCAAAAAGCACTTCCCACAGTGGACCTCAAAACACAGGTTCCCAGATGCTAACTTTTATCCTAACACCAGTGCCAATTTTTAATTCTTATAAGTGTATGGTCACTATGACATTTTGTTAACTTCAAAAGTCTAAGCTCATATACCTAAGTCCTTCCTCCTAAAATTTATTTCCACATTTGACATGAAATTTCCTGAGCTATCTTCTGTGTCATCTTTGGCCAATGTAAGTTTATCAACAACCAAGGACAATTACTGAATAAGCCCAGCAGAACACAATGGCTTTTCTGGAGCACTGGTATGTGGGAGCCGTGTCTTACAGACCACTTCAGACAGCACTGTGATTCCTATCCTCTCATTTTTCTCCCTTGCTAAAACCAGCAACCCAAAGGCTAGTTTGTAATATAATGTGGAGATCAAGAATAAGATGAGGGGTGTTTTTAGCTTATTTGGAGAATTTTCCTGTCATAAAATTCAAATGAGTTTTCTAATAGTAGCAATAAAAAATTTTATTTTGATTTCAGAATTTGGCATCAAGAACACTAAATTTTTTCCTATTTATTCGGTACTTAAAATCGCACATTTTAGAATGATTCCATAATGCCAAGCTGACCCTACAGAAGAAAGTGCCCAGTCAGCCACTAATGAGATGCTGTGGGCCAGCAGAGCTCAGGCACCAGGGCACCATCAGTACGGTTTTGCTCTCAGGCTTAGGACTGTGTGTTCTCTTAAACACACAGACTCTTGACTTGAGATCTGAACTGAAGTCCACTGTATTCATTCAAGAACCATACCTATGCCAGCATGGGACCGGAACAGGTGTGTGGGATGAGGACTTTCTGTCCTGCTCTCCATGCAAGCCTCGTACCTACCTCCACACTCAATCCATGGACACAGCTCACCAGGTGAAACAGTGCATGGGCAAAAGGCTGCTCCATGCATGTATTTTGTATTTTTGCTTCCATTTGATAATAAGGAATTCACAACCTGCCATCATCGAGCCCCTCCAATTACCTATTCATCAGTCTCTCCCCTTCCCTACGACCCCCCAATTCTGACGCCATACTGCACACTTGCTCCTTTTGTTCACCCCTCATCAATTCACTCTTCTATGAGACCTGCCATAAAGTAGTATGATACTGGCCTTCTTACTGAGGAGTGAGAAAAGAGAAAATGGGGAGCCTTGAGGTCTCAGCAGATGGCTCCACTCTAAGTTTTGTGTTAACACTAACACAGTTAATCACAAAATACCACAAAGCAAGGGAGAATTTAGGCCAGAACATCATTTAACAAAAACAAAACTAAGCATTTTACAGTATTCCTAATACAAGTTGAGTGACAATGTAGTTCTGGACTCTGGAACTTTTTGGATTAGGGATGCTCAATTTATAAAGTCTATGCAAATATCCAAAATCTGAGGAGCTCTGAAATCGGAACCACTTCTAGCCCAACCACTTTACATAAGGGGTACTCAATCTGTACATTTTCTTTTAACTGAGAATATTTTGAGGCCTGAGTTGCTACAAAATTAACATTAATTCCCTAATAATAGGGTTGTTTTTTAAGTTTTCAATTCTGTGATTTGAGAATTAGATCCCCAGTCTTTATCATCATGCAGAAAACATACGATTGCTTGAAATTAAACAAGGACATTACACAAAAAGACATGAAGAGTATATTTTAAACCCTGAAATTCTGAAAGAGAATTCACTTTCAGTTTTGGGGGTTTTTTGTACCCGGGATTGAACTGAGGACCTTGCACTTGTGAGGCGGGTGGTGGCACCACTGAGCCAGATCCTCGGCCCTTCGCTTTCAGTTTTAAAACAGTACTCCAAAACATTTTATTTCCAAAGTTCTCTAGTCTGGACATACCTGAGCATCTATATATGTTGAAAAATGAAGGAAAATGTATTCAAAGCCACCGGTAATTAGATTTTTGGTTACAAAGTGAATGCATATTTGGATATTCATCTTTAAATACCAACAACAAAAAAAAGTTCCACTGTATGCAGAGCACCTGTAGGCCAAGCTACACATTCTGAACACAACTAGCTACTGATTATTTTTGCCTTCTTTATGTGCCCAGCACAATGACTTAGTGTACATACTTTTTAGGAGAATAAACTTAAAGAGGAGCTGCCCGGGTAAAAACCTACAACTGGTCCATCACCCTGCTACCCAAATAACTATCTATTCCCCAACTAGTGAATAATTTGCATAATAATGTGTCAGCATCAGTACAGTAGTTATCTAGGCAACACCACTGATATTTTAATTAAATCGTCCTTTGGAACAAACTGATGTCATTAACCTAATTAAGCACAAGGAGGATAAGCTTCAATGATGCTTTCTTAGGAACAAAGTATTACATAGCATATTATTAAGGTGACCCAATCACTTGGAGAGTTTTGTCTTTAGGTTCAAATCTACTTAATTAATAACAATGTAAACAAATTTTCATCAATCATGTCTTATCTGTGTTCTGATTCTTCCTCAATTCTAACCCTGAGGCTTGAAAAATGCTCTCAAATAAGCAAATCAGTTTAACCTCATAACTAGTGTTTTACTTCCTGCACTTAACTTGTGACTGAACAGAACAAGTCTATCCCTGGTCCTGAAAAGCCTGTGGTAGTCACAGTCCAAGGAACCCAAAGCTCAGTTGTCAGAAGGTGGTAGGAAGAAACCAGTAGGAAAAAGCAGAGAAATGGCTGTGCTTCTCCCCTGCTGCTTTAGTGGTCTCTCAGCCACAAGCATGAACTCCTCACTTGCTGTCACCCCTAGTACTATCAAGATTGCTGTAATGAGACAAGGTCTATGAAATACTTTGAAAGTTTTGATGAAAAGGTACTGAAGCCAAGAGAACATGAGTTATTTTTACTCCACACCACTGCAAAGGTGAACACACTCTCTTTAGGTATCACTCACAAAGTGATGCTTTGTAAATCTGAAGATAAAGCCATATTGAACTAAGATTTTACAATAGGAAGTGCAAAAATACTAGAGAGGCAAAATTATAGCTTAAAAGTTCTCGTTTCTTCAGGAGTCAAGCTTTTTGCTACAAATGTCAGAGCACTGTTTTTAATAGGATAAAAGTACACTGAACAATAGAAAAAAAAAAAGGACCCGAATTCAATCCCCATACCCCCACAAAAAAACCAAAAACAAAAACAAAAAGAAATTACTAGTAGAAAGCTTTAAGGTAGATCATACTTTTGTTTTTGCCTTTTTATATTTTTAAGTCAAAATCTACTTAGCCACAGGAGGTTCTGAGAAATGAGGATAAATAATACTGCAATTAAATTTTAAATAAATGAGTATCATTTTAATGAAAAAAAATATTTCCTTCTTTCCCTGAGAATGTCAAATACCCTTTTATGCAAGTTGTAACTATGGGAGGTACTGGAATATAGATAGAGATTCATATGCACTTTTTAATTAAACATGAAATCCTCTAGATCAAAGATGTATCTATATTATTTTGGAAACTAAAAAAAGGAAGTTAAACAAATGGCAACAGCTAACAGTGCTGGGGAGGGGAAAGTGAATAAAACTGAGATGTAACTTACTGCCAGGAACAATTAATCAACGTGTTAACAAAAGGAGTCTAAAGAGATTGCTCAAGCAAGTACATGAGGGTATAATTTTCCTAGTAATAGCTGGCTTCAGGTAAATAAAAAGACTCAAGGCAGTAACAGTCAAAAAATTTTTGTTAGGGCCGGGGATTCGGCTCAGTGGTTCTGCTGCCTGCCTCAAAAGCACAAGGGCCCAAGTTTGATCCCTGGTACCAAAAAAAAAATTTTTTTTTGTTAGAACATACATTAGGATATGACTGAAACTACCATTTTAACTTTCAGTCTTAGATACACTGGGCTCAGTAACCTTAAGGAAATGAAAGGAGGTCTTAAAATTAAGAAGTTCTACTCTGATACGTTTGTTGTTGCACAGCTCAAATTCTGTAATCTACTTGTAGACCCCATGTATCTCACATTCTCTAGAATTTCCTTTTCTCTCTCTGCCCTGAAAAAAAAACTATAATCCTTTAAATTTAAGACAAAGCATGTGGCATTTTGTCCAGTGTCTGACAAGCAGCCTCAGCAACTCTTGAAGTAGTCATAGGTTTGTAGCAGTCCCCCCACATTTGCATGAAAAGATGTATAGGAATCTGTGTGATACAGGGCAGCCACTGATTCTTGTAAACAAAATTGAAAAATATTTTATAATCCTTAAAATTATGAAATGCCTTAGGAAGGTAAGCTATATGTATCTGCCAGGAAAGAAAGTATTTATGAAAATGTTTTGGTAAGAAATTAAATGAGTCTTACTTCGCAGCAGTCTTGGTGATCTCATCAGTCAGCATGTCTCTGACCCTGCAATGAAGACAGAAAATAAGAATCTATGTTAGAGCACGAACGCCATCTTTTCTTTTATTCATCAATTAATCAGTACCTCCAGCAATGACTCTAGCTGTTAAAACTATATACGTAGAACTTTTACAAAGAGGAAGAAATGTAATTAGATCTTTCCTTGCAAATAGAGCTTCTTTCAATTTCCTAGGCTGAGGCCTGGAGTCAGGGAATCAGGTGAACATAACTGAAGGTGGCCTCTCACACTTAGCAGAGGGAACATGGTGCTGCTACTTCTTCTCTGCTCTCCACCGTGTGAGGGTACATATGGAATAGTCAAACTTTGGTTGCACAATCTCACCAAACCCAAAGAAATTACTGATATTTGTGGGTTGAAAGGAAGGTATGGCTCAGTTAAAATAGCCATAGAATAATTTTTTTCCAATAGACTACACATAAAATGAAAAACTGGCTACCAAATTTATATATTTTAAAGGAATTTTTACAATTCTCCACTCTCTTGTTACTCTTCCTACATCACTGATCACTAGTTTTCTATCTGCTTTATCAATTCCCTCCCTCTTCATCATACCCACTTCTAAATGCTGAAGCCCAACAGGGCTGAACTGTCAGAAACATCTCTCTATTTACTCACATCCTAAGTAATCTGTTATGGCTTGTATCTAGATGCCCCAAAGCCTCATGCGCTCATAGGTGGGGCTCTTTGGAGATAGCTGGATCTAGGATGTGTGAATGTAGATTCAGTGTGATAGTAGGATTAAGGGTGTGTGGTACTGGATTAGTCCATGGATTGGAATTAGCATAGTTCTGGGAGTGGATAACAGAAGCCCCACTATGGGTGGCACCAATCAATAGACTTACAGCCTGGGTGGGTTATAAAAGGAGAGGAGGAAGGAAGGCTTG
This sequence comes from Fukomys damarensis, assembly GCF_012274545.1. NCBI lineage: Eukaryota > Metazoa > Chordata > Mammalia > Rodentia > Bathyergidae > Fukomys > Fukomys damarensis. The sequence goes on from NW_022900943.1 coordinate 436,106, forward strand.
CTGCTACTATTTGCTGCTTTGCTTTCTCCTGCCTGTTTGCCATGGTCTATTTCTCCTCTATGATACCTTCCTGCTACATCACCCGATCTTGGAGCCCGCCAACCTCTACAAACTGTGAGCTGAAATAAATCTTCCCTTCTTTAGCTTTGGGTGTCTGGTACTTTGACTCAGCAATTAGAAAAGTAACTAAGATATGATCTCATTCAGAATAATGATTTTAAATGCCACTGATTTGCTGATGATTCCCAGACTTATATCTCTGGCCTGATCCCTTCTCCCAGAACTCCAGCCTCAGTGAACAACCTAGTTGATATCTCTAATTGGAGGTATAAATAGCATCTTAGGCCTAAGGAGTCTGAAATCTAACACCTCTCCTATGCAGACTTGCTTTTCTATTATACTTTCTATCTTAGCAAATGGGAACTCTATACTTTAAGTAAGAGTCCAAATTTTAAAGAGATATCCTGACTCTGTCACATTCATTTAAATTATCAGCATTTCAAACTTCTGGAATCTGTCTTTAAAATAGATTCCATTTACTTTTTACTACTTCTACTGTCCAAAATTGTGCCATCTTCTGCCTAAATTACTCCAGTGAACACCTAATCACATCCCCTGCGATATATTTTCACTGTAGGAACTAGAATGATCTTCCTAAATTGTGAGTCACATCCTTTGTTCAGATCTTCCAGTGTTTCTCTATCTCACAGCCAACATCCTTTGCATACCAAGACCATCCATAATCTGATCTCCTAAACTTCTCTGCTTTCATATCCTCCCATTTCTTGTTTGTTCCTTTCATGTCACACCAGCTTCCTCAGATACAATCCCAGGGATTTTGGATTTGCTTTTCCTTCCTCGTGGAATGCTCTCCAATATTGAGAGCCTGGCCCACTCTACCACTCCTTTCAGTCTCTTCCCAAGGTCGTATTTATGGACTCTCTCCCTGAGCTCCCTACAGAAAACACACATCCAGCTGTTCTCCATCTCAACTAGCCCAATTCACTCTGTACTCCCTTCAGCCTATTTTAACTTTCTTCCACTAATCAAAAACAATCATATTACCTTTTTTTATTTGCTTATTATCTATTTCTACTCAACAGATTATAAGCTTTGGGAGAACCAAGGTGGGCTTTTGCTCACTGCTCCTCCTCTGTTTGCATAACAATGTGTGGTATACCAGACACTTAATAAATACATTTAAAAATAATACAGAGATAGACTAGGGATTTGGCTGAGTGGTTCTGTCGCCTGCCTCCCAAGCCCAAGGTCCCATGTTCGATCCCTGGCACCACACACATTTCATCAGTTACCACAAATTTACTTGTGAGATTTCTATTCCATATTAATCTTTAAAAACTTCTAGGGACTTAACTCCTTTATAGGAATATACACAAACAGCCCATGAGTTTCATCAGGGCCTTATATCTATGGTTCTCTGTACATTTTGGAAAATACAGCAAATATTCCACACCCAACAAATTATTAGAAAATGCAATTAAAACTAGATGCAAACAGCAGACAAGCAAATCCAAATTCTTGATCTCTTAATTTAAAATCCATTGTCAGAATATTTTAAATTGCATTTTAAAAATAAATGCAGAAAATGTGACTTAGAATAAATTAAACACACCCAGAGTGCTTTTCTACAAGTCAAATAGACTTGCATAATTTGTAGAATAAAGCAATCTCTGGCTGTAGACAAAGCTATTTCAGTTCTGGGAATCTTACTTAAACTTAGGTGGCTGCAACATTAATCTGACTATTCCTCCCAATATATGTAACAATTGATGTTACTTTTATTTGAATTTATAAAAATTTAGTTTATTTTGTATTTTATACTTTACTTGTTCGGGTACTGGGAATTGAACCAAGGACCTTTGCAATAAGCTACATCCCCAGTCCTTTTTACTTTTTATATTCAAATAGGGTCCAAAGTACTGGGATTGCAGGGGTGTACCACCACATCCATTTTCTAATGTGCCAACCCTACTATATTTCTAGATAACAACATAGTGGCTATTCCCTAGGGAGTGTCTAGCAGAGACGGTAACAGCTTACTTGGCAAAGTTGCTCCCCATAATGAAGACATCTTGAGGAAGAGGAGTGTAGAGGAGAGGACTACTTCTCAACTAAATGGGAGGCAGAGTATCACCGAGTGGAAGATGCAAAAATTTTTTGTTCAAAAGTGTATGAAATAATCAGTGACAAGGGACAAACAGAGGGAAAACAAACCATTTCCATATTGCATTAGGATACAAATATATGGCTGTATACAGTCATCCCTTATATCTGTGGAGTTCTGCATCCATGGATTTAATAAATTGTAAATCAAAAATATTCAGGAAAGAAACTATCTGTACCAAATGTGCAGACCTTTCTTGCCAGCATTCCCTAAACAGAGTATAACTATACATACATACATACATATATAT
>NW_022900943.1:438577-493294 GCF_012274545.1 Fukomys damarensis
TATATATAGCAATTACATCATAGAAGGTATTATTAGTAATCTACAGATGATTTAATGCACATAACAGAATATTCATGACTTCACGCAAATACGATGCCATTTCATATAAGGGATTTGAACATCCATGGATTTGGTGGGCAGGGAACCCTGAAACCAACTCATATGCACAGAATTTACAAATAAAGCTCTCCCTATTGGATCTAGGAGTCTAAAAAATACACCTACCAGATCTCCCATCGTTTTCCAATTCAGGTTCCTACTGAAGATGAAACTGCCAATGCTAAGGCTTTAAAAGTCACCGCCATCCCCACCCTGTACCACCACAGCTCACTTCCAACAAATGATGAGCAGCAGAATGGGAGCCCCTCACCAGAGCCAGGCTGCACATTTTTTGTATTGCACCTCCTCAGGTCCTTCTTTTCCATGTTTTAACTGCAGCTCCAGCTCTCCTAGTCTTCCCTGCAAAAAACAAACATAAATCAGCATTCAAACTCAAGGGCTGAAATGATTTTAAAATTTCTTTGGGAAATACAGATCCCTTTCCAGTGGCCATATGTGTTCCTGATAAGATATCAGACTGTGAAAGAAGACGCATAAGGAGAAACAGTCACATCACTGCTCAGGTGTTTCTACATTCACTAGAGGTACATCCTGATGAGAATGTATATCTGGCAAGTTTAGTGCAGAGAACTTCATTTTGGCATAGCTTTTAAAGTGGATTTGAATTTCATAGTCCCACACTTTAAAAGTCTCCTACATGGTAATGATCTGCCTTTGTAGGCAACTTATAATTTTAGCTAACACTATACCAACATCTCAGTCTGCACAGAGTATTTTAACAGAATATCAAAAAATTAGTTGAATGAGAATGTTAACACAAGATGCAGATAATATGCAATTAAAGTTATGAACTTTACATTTCTATTCTTTTAGTGAATTTATAAAAACAGACAATACAGTTTTCAAATGTTACTATGTGGTAAAACCATAGCTAATATTATTTAAGACCAAGGCCTTCAAATATTTATCTTTTTCATTTTTTTTATACTCCAAATTATTATGATAATTTCCTCTTTACTCCATCAAGGGGATAAAAGAAGAATTAAGACGTGTTCTGTGCATATACCAACTCTCCACGATGAATGCAAAAATTATGCACAACAAACATGGATGGAACTGAACAATTTTTAATGCTGTTAAAATATTAGTTTGTTGATGGACTCTAAAATGGACAAGAACTCAGACTCAGGATTACTGAGCAATACCTGACCACCTTCAGAAGTGACTGTGTTGGCTGATATTCTTACAAGCAATGAGTCCTGCTTACCTCACCCTCACCAACCTCTGGAATTGTCAGGCTTTTAATTTTTATGATTCTAGTGGATATGAAATGGTACTCACAATGGTTTTTATTTTATTTCACTGTTTACTAATGACACTGAGTATCTATTCATATGTTTATGAAGTATTTGGACTTCCTATTTGGTCCAAGTTTTTAATGGTCATTTTCTTATTGATTAGTTTTAAGGTCTAGTCTATAAAAGAAAGGCGTATCCCTCCCCCGCCCCCACTTCTCTCCCTCTCCCCACCACCCCAGGGAGAAAAGCATCACAGCTTGAAGGTTTAGGGATGTGGACTCTGGAATCAGACTACCTTGGTCTAATGCCATTTCCATGTACTTAATGTGAGTCTGGACAGGTTACTCTTCACTAAGAGGAGAAGTTTCCTCATCTGCACCCTGTACCTAACAATTAGCTCACACCACCACAGCATCACATTAAACGCTGTAGAAAAACGGAAAGCATCTCCTTAGCACAGTGACAGATAACAAATAAGGGCTACCATTATTATATGTGTTATCAATAACTAAAAATCCCCATCTCCCTGTTATTCATAAACACCTAAATCCCTTATGAAGTCAGTCATGGTTTCAACCTGTATAATTTCATGGAGTAAAGTTACGGTTAGAATGTAAAGTTCATGTCCTTGTATTTCTCTCATATATTTTCATTTATGAGCCTGGGAGCTCACTGAGAGCAAGGACAGTTTCAACACGCATGTGGGTCCTTGTATTTAGCACATCTTTTGGCACATAGTGTTTGAGGCCCACCAGTTAAGGCACTGATATTTGATGGATACCTTAAGCACATCCTTCATAGTTCATTTTAATAACCACCTCCATCTCCATAGTTCAAAAAATCCTGGTCCTTTTATATTTTTCCTTTAATCATTTGGAAGAAAGTACTAGAGATGACCAAAATACAGACATATTAATATTTAATAATTATACTGGCCTCCCAGGAGGGCAAAGTAAATAATGATAATAATGATAATAATAATAAGTTTGATTGTCTATTAGTTGTGCTTTTTAAATTATGCCTCTTTACGACTGAGTCATTTATTTTTTTTTTCCCCTGAACCATTTATTTTCTATAATGATTTTCTAAGAAAGATAAAAACAGAAAATTCAAAGGTTAAAATCTGTTTAGAAGTAAATAAAACACAAGAAAGCTACAGTATGTGCAGCTTCTAATAAGGCTCACTCTTCTAATTTCTTCTGTACTGATAAACCAATAAAGCCACTCTATGTGACTAAGCTGACACAAGGTTTTCCTGAGTTTCTGTCCCTCCCAATCCCATCTTGTGGGGTGTCTCCCTCACCCTCCACAAGGCCACATTAGGCTATCTCTCTAGATCCACTTTGCTTTCCCACAGCTAGCCCACTGGTGACAGAGAGCACCAGTGTCACACTACTCAGTCATCTCTGCTTCTGCCTGAGGTGGGAAAACAATGAGAGAAGAGAAAAGGCTGAAATGATCATCTGAGTTGAGATTTTCACTGGCTACAAATTCTAATTAGTATTCTATGTGTCCCTCTCCATTTTCATCTCTAGTCTATACAACCAAGAGCTTGCTAACTACAATGAGCAATTTTACCTAGTTCACGCTACATTAAAAACAATGTGAGCTAGGAATGCAGTTCAGTAGTAGAATATGCATGAGACCCTGGATTCAATGACCACCACTAAATTAATAATTATTTAAAAAACTGCAAATGGTCAGAGAGTAATTTATTAGGGTTATCAGTTTCTGCCCTAGCTGTGATTTCAGATTTTTTTTGCAGCCAACTAACCAACTCAAGAAACAAGTGCCTACAGTCAACCTGCTTTTGTATCTTTTGTTTGAGGTTATATTCACAATCCAAAAAAAATATTTTATCAAAGCCTACATCCCTGAATGGCAAATACATAAAGAACTCCTTATCAAGATAGTTTGAAATGTCAATCAGCTCGTATCTACATATTTCATCTTAATGAGAAATCGATACACCTCTCCCATGTCAAACACACGGATATGCTTATAATTCAAAATCCCAAGTTTCTGAGGAAAAAACTTATTCATCCTAATCAGCCTCAAGAAAGAAACAAAGAATATACCTTTTAGCATGTCTCCTAGGATTAATTGCAGCTTCTCTAAATAATCCTCTATGCTAATGCTACAAAATATGCCCAGCACCAGATGGAAGTAACTACAATTTCTATAGAATAGAAATATTTTCCAGGAATTCTTGACACAGAGGAGTCTGGACAGTTACTCTAATTCTTCTAAGAGAGCATAAAATCTAAGTATACGCACCCATTTAAAAAAACATTTTTAGTAGTTAAAACTCACCAGCATCTTCTCAAGTAATACTGATAACCTAAAATACATTGCTATATATATATTTTTTTGGGGGGGTACTGGGGATTGAACTCGGGTCCTTGCACTTGCAAGGCAGGCCACAACATTACTTGAAAATAACACCAACAACTTAAAACACATAGCTGTTATTTTAAAATAATACCAAAGACCAGCTTGGTATAGTTTGTTCTTTCAGTTTCACTTTGTTACGAACTGAGAAATCCAAAGTAAAGAGATCTTAAATGATAAACACAGAAATGCACCCTCATCCACAAAAGCAGAAAGGTAGAAAAATAGTCCTGCACTACTAAAAAGTAATAAGCAGGCTTTTCATAAACAGGTAAAATAGTCTTTTAAAACATTAAACTAATTTGCATTACTTATTATTACAAATAATTATGTTCTCAGGGACCGTGACCCAGTGGAAAAAGCCGAGGCTCTGGAGTCAGAGAGCTCTGAGTTAAATTCTAGTTTCTTCAGTTACCAACTGTTGGATTTTGAGTTATTTGCTCTCCCTTCCTAGCTAACCTGTTTAATGATCTATAATCAATCCCATTGCACATGGGGTTAACAGACATTCAACGAGTCTCTATGATGATTAATTGAAATATTACACTAGTTATGCAATGACAGCTCTTATGCAAAATATCATGGATTGAAAAAAAATCAATTCTAAGACATCTTCAAGAATTATACCACATCCTATTTGATTCGGCCTTTTTTTTTGGTATTGGGGATTGAACTGGGGGTCCTTGCATTTGCAAGGCAGGCCACTGAACCGCTGAGCTAAATCCCCAGCCCTGATTCGGCCTTTTTTATGCTAAGATCTAAATGAAATGTTTAGTGAGTCCTGCAGGAAAAGATATTCTTCCCTTCTTCAGGCAGTTTGCTACTGCTTCTACTAAAGCACTGAAGATACTGGACTGAAATTGCTAGAGGACATTAGCGCACTTTACTGGGCCGGTTGCTCACTGGAGTCTACTTTCCTTGTGTCTCACACACTCAGTGTGGGGCCTGACCAGGAAAAAATGCTCCATAAATGTCTGGTGAAAGAAACACTGCAAAAGTACTTAGGAGAACAGAGATGCAAGGAGTTTGCATTCTAACCTGCAATTTCATTTTTCTTAAATAAAAAGTGTAATTGGCTAAGGTTGTATATATTAAAGAAACACAGAGTCATGAGTAATTCACTCATTGACTTAGTAATCTATTCAAAACATGCTTAGTGCCCAGACACTGGTAAAGATAAAAAACTGAGTAAAACAACGAGCAAATGGAAACAGTGCGTCCAAAATCAACTTTGAAATGCAGATCGCAGTGCATCTGGGCCCACTGATAATGGTGTTGTTCAGAGTGTGGTACAGACTAACTACATGAAGCTCACCTAGTGGCTTGTTAAACCCAGAGACTCCTGGCTCAGAAATCATTTCCAGAGAAGCCAGAATCTCTGAAGACAGATACTGTTTCAGGGTTTCATGAAGTCTAAGCTCAATAAACTCTTTTACATCAAGGTTTTAATTTGAGATGAGACTACCAAGGCCCAACTCAGTCATTCTTCCTACCCCGTTATGACTCCCCCACTCTGTTTGTAGGGAGACCGTTATCTTTAATGGTAACAGCATAATTCCTGACACTCCTTAAAAATCTTTTTCTAGGACATAAATTATTTCAGTAGCATCAGATTGTTTTCTATCATTCTTAACAGTGAACTTTAAAATAAGGAAAAGAACTGAGATAGTTGTTCTATTTTTAACTTATCTTGTTGTCCCCCACTGACTGAATTTACTTTTAATTTTGAAAATTTTATAAAATATAATTTATAATATCAGATTAAGTGAAGTCAAATTGAGTATACTTCATTTATTTAGTAAGCATTTATTATATTTTCAACACTTAAATTGGGTGCCAGAGACAACAAAGGAGGAAACACTGCTCTGTCCTTAGAAAGCACTGAGACAGCTACAGGCTCCAGACAACCAACATGATGAGGACATCAGGAAGGAAAGCAGAGCTACTGAGGAATTACACAGAGGATCCACTGTGGAGAGGCACATGCGTTCCTTCCCAGGCAAATTAACCTTGGGACCAAACATAAATTATGTGGGCAAACAGGGAATAAAAAAGTCTGATATAAAAAGAACAGTGTATGTCAAGCCAAGAGGTAATAAACAAATAAATAAATTAACTAGACAGCCAGTTAGCCAGCCAAGAGGTTAGTGAGACATACTGAGTTTGGGAAAACAAAGAAACTGAGCAACACTGAAACATAAATATCTGAGCAAAGAGTTAAGAGCTAGGGCTGGAGATATGGGCTTTTCAGTCTGAGTTGCCACAGTGGAAGGAAGACAACGAGATCAGTCTGGTAGGCCCTGAAGTTGAACTGCTGTAGGACAGCCAACGGGGACAACCAGAAGGCAGCAGGACAGAAATGAAGGAACTCAGAAAGAAGCTCCAGACAGGAGAAGCATGCTTGGAGGTGCGGAACCAGTAATGCTGTAGGCCTCATATTCCTTTATGAGCAAAATAAACAAAATAAAACCAAAAATGCATTTTTGATAGTGCTCTTTTTCCAGATGCTTTTTCACTAAACACACATTTGCAGTAAAATTTGAGATAAGGAGGAAACACTCTCCACACAAGGCAGTCATCGTATGGTGGTAAGGTATCCTTACCTGTAAGATAGCATGATAAGCCCGATCCATGTATGCAAGCCAGGCCTGTGGGAGAAAAAGCGCACGGTGCCACTCAGAAGGCTGGGTGTGAACCTGTGGGAAAAGCACACTCAGCATGTTAGGCTGCAGAGCATTAGAACAGAATAAAACTATGTCATCAATTCCATCTTTCCTTTTTAAAGTGGTTTAAGCTCTAAAACAAACCAAATCGGTCCAGGACCAAAACCACAAATATTATTTTTGGCTATTTTCAGAAGATAAGAATTTAGAGTTGTGTAAAGACAAAATAAAATTAGCCTGGGGCAACCCGCTTTCCCGTCCCCCTTCTGTCTCTCTTAGACAGCTTTCTTTCTCTCAACAAATTTTTCCTATTCTTAACTTCCATTGTTCATAGAATTCATCTTTGATTTTAAGGAACATACACTCATATTCTGAATATCTAGCAGGTTCAGGAGTTACATCTCTTTCCCTATTATCATTCTGGAGGTCTTCCACTAAGATGACTGGTCGGAGCAGAAAAATCTCCACATCCTGTCCCTATTTGGACTCCTCCCATGAGGTGAAAGGAGAACTGTCAGTGATCATCAGATATCTTCTGTCTCAGAGTGATCTGCAACTATGCCATCAGAGCCCTTTCTTAAGCCTTTGTGAAGAATTGAGCTACAGGAACTAAAAAGCTACAGTTTAAATCTCTTGGTGGCATCTTCTGTCCTCCACTGCCATGGACTGTTGCCCCTCTGCCACCCTGACTTGGAGCCACCTGATTGTGGACTAAACCTCTAGGAACTGCAAGCTGGAGAGACTTTTCCCCCTTTACCTTTGGATGTCACATATTTTGTCTCAGCAATGAGAGAAAAGCGACCAAGACAAAATTTGGTACCAGAGAATGGGGTTGTTGCTATTAGATTATGTGACCACGTAGCTCAAGAGCTTTGGATCTGGCTTGTGGCAAGGAGAAGAGCAAAGGTTCTGAGATGTTGGCTGAAGAAGCAGAGCTGGAACGCCTTAGGCTGCTCCATATGGGAGATTCTGGTCAGAGCTCAGCAGACCAGCGAGCTGGTAAAGGCCAGGCCCAGGAGATTCCTGCTGGGAAGAAGGAATGCACTGGTTGCTGGACTCCAGACAGTGTGTGTTATGCCTTGGCAGAAAGTTTGTCTGCATTTTGCTCACATCCAGAGACTTTGCCTGAGGCTGAGAATAAGGGTGGTGAACTAAGTAATCTTGAAGAAAACATTTCAAGGCAAACTAATGTTGAGGGCTACTGTTGGGAGCTTTTAGCCAGATCTATGTTGAGAATCAAGAGCAAAAAGCCCAGCAGAATTATTTAAAACATTCTGAGTTTGGCCAGAAAGAAAGCTCCAGCAAAGCTGTGGTCTTGATTACTGAGAAGGAACAGAAAAAAAAAAAAAAGATGGCCTGAGGACATCATAAGCAGTAGCAGAACTCTACCCTTTGTAGCCTCAAAATTGCCAAAAGTAAAACACTTTCCATTGAGAAGAAAGCCGTGGAACGCCATGCTACAGAAGGACAGCAGCCTAGGGAAGTTGTTCCAGAATAGTGGCTCAGGAAAGGTTTTCCTGGGGATAAGGCACCAGACCCCTACAGCCAAGAGAAGGAAGCCTGGCAGTTGCTCCAGCTGGAAGCAGACCTTGGTGTTATCCACGTGGTGCTAAGACTTTAGACTTGGACATTTCAGCCATACTGAAACTGTTAGGATTTTGGCAACTAATGAAATGTCTTTTACATAAAGGGATATGCATGAGTCTTTGGAGGGGCAAGGTTGGAATGCTATAGCTTGTGTTTAGATGTCCTGTCAAAACCTCATGCGAATGAGGCAAGACTTTCTTTTTCATAGGCAGCTGAATCTGGAGTGTGTGATACTGGGATTATGGGTGTATGATTATTAAACCACTACACTGAGTGATTGCTTTGGCACTGCCCAAATCCTGGCAGTATGGATTGGATAAAGGGGGAAGAAAGACTCCTGTAAAGATCTATTGTTGCTTTTGCTGTTTTCTACCACCATGAACTGTTGTCCCTCTGCCACCTTTAACCCTAACCTAATTGTGGACTAAAACTTCTCTGAATTGTAAGTCAAATAAGCCTTTTCCCCTTTAAAAAAATAAATCTCAAAGGGAAAAAAAAAAAAAAAACGCCTGGAATTTGCTAAATTAAAGCAAATACAATACTACCATAACAACAAGTTAAGATGTGTATGCAATACAAATCCATTCTTGAAAATTAGTGGGAGACTCTGTAAAACCACTTAACAAAGCCCAGGTATTGGGTATTTTCTTACAAGTCCTCCTAGTAATTTTAAATAGAGATAAATATGGCTCCTATCCTGGATTTCAAATATGACAATTTCTGAAATAATAAACCTAAATTGCCAACAGAAATACCATGTTGTATAGAAACTACAGTGTTAAGAACATGCAAATGAGTAGAGCAAACAGTAATTGTGCGTACCACAGATAAATGCCCTTTAGTCAGTGTGGGTGAACAAGACAAAAACGATACATGCCAACACTGAAGCCCTATTTCTGAATAGAGAGGCCCAGACAAAACATCTGGTTTTCATAGTTATTTCTGCTTCTACTGATTCATATGCAGCTATGTTGCAACAAATCTTCCCAAGGCCCGCTTCTGTTAAGGAAAGATTACTGAAGAATAACAGTCATAGTGCATCACATTTCATGCTTCCTGTAACTCTTCTCAACAAAACGCAAACAACTGAAACTTCATCCTGTGTTCTATAGCCCTTGACCCCCACCCAAAGAGAGAAATTTATGAACAGTTACACCAGAATCATAACTAGTGATTAAGAACATTTTATTGCATTATAAAAATTTATTTTTTCAAGTGCCTTGTGATAGGGAAGATAACAGCCTCCCTGAGAAATATAGTTGGTTCCCACGTCCTCTGGAATGTCCTTTAATCTCAGTCTTAGTGAAAGCTACTATGAAAGGTACTGTAGAAGGATGTGAGGATTATCAACCAGCCCGTGTGTGCAGACAGCTTTGCAGCTATCAAGAGAAGCAGATGGATTAGATAGGCAAAACTGTGAAGAATCCATGGGAATGAAGAAAACAAGATTAATTGTGACTGCCAGTAATCAGTTCTCATGCAATTGCTTCTTAAAATTTAGACACTCAAGGTGGCTGATGATTTAGTTCAGTGGTTCTGCCTGCCTTGCAAGCACAAGGACCCAAGTTTGATCCCTGGTACCTAAATAAATAAATAAATAAATAAATAAATAAATAAATAAATAAATAAATAAAAAAAAAATTAAGACATTCAAACAGCATGAAATGGATACTTAAGACTATAAATTCCACTAAAAAAATTATAAAGATTGGTCTTTCTTGTTTTGTTTTCTAATTAAGTATTCACTATGCCAAAAGCAGGGTTGTAGAAGCCTTCTCACTATGTCTCACAAAATTCTTTCAAGGAATGAGCCCTCCAACCCCTACTTTTTCTCTTTCCATCTGGGAAGCAAATGATATGACCCAGGCCACAAATAGAGCCAGGGAGGTATCTGTCAGTTCTTGGCCCTGCTCTCTGTTTTCAAAATCTGGGCAATGTTTTACTTATCAATTCTATTCTCTTTTCATAAAAATGTTAACTCCTGTTAACATTTCCCATTTAAGACTTAAGATTTTTATAGAAACAACACTCAAATATCATACACAAAGCTTTTACTTCAGAATCTGAAAATATTTTTTAAAACTTCCTGCCAAATGAATCATAGGTATCACTGCTTTACTGAGACTGTCCATAGCCTCAGTAAACTGGCAAAAAAGAACACTAAATGTTTTGGAAAAATAATGGTCTCAACTGCTTTTTAAAGTTGGATTTTTAAAAAGACAGGAAAGTGTAAATGAGCAAATGAAATATTCAGCTTCTGGAAACAAATCCATCTATTCAAGAAGCCTATTTTAAAGGAGGTCATAAACTGAAGGTGAAGCTAATCCTGCTGCTTCTGCTCTGGCCACCACTGAACATGGACGCAGGGCACAGAGCAATCCAGCCTAGAGACAGCCTGGAGACCCCATATTCTACGGGATTAACCCCAATCTTAGGGTTCCTTGGAGTTAGCTATGAATTAATCTCTTTTAAAATGCACTCTCTTGGGGCAAGGGATTTAGCTCAGTGGTTCTGCTGTCTGCCTCACAAGTACAAGGACCCGAGTTTGATTCCCTGGTACCAAAAAAAAAAAAAAAAAAAAAAAAAAAAAAAAAACAAAAAAAAAGCACTCTCTTACTCTTTCCTTTAATAAAGAGAATTGAGAATTTAGGGAAATAGCAGAGAGTAATGCTCTTACATTCTAGTTGTGTCACAAGCAAAGGGCCTCCTCTGATCATTTTTGAGCTAGTCTGGCTCATTATACAGTCACCCATATTGCAGGTTAATGCTGCTCAGCTGAAAAACAAATTCAATTAACATTTATAAAGTATAAAAATTATGTCTAATTTGTTGTACTGGTCAAATACCTTTGAAGGAAACCCAATCAACAAAATAATTTAGAATCATGAAGTTGCAACCTAGTTATTCAGAAGATGATAAAGCAGGATCTGTAACAATCACTGTCATCAAATTTTAACAAATGTTTGAAATTTATGTTTCTTTACACATATTCTTACAGTGGTAGCTAAACGATGAACTACTGAAACGAGCAAGTCCTATGTCTTAGGGAAGAGTAGAGTAGGAGATGGTGTGTACAACAGAACATTACATGTTGCCTAAAGAAGAGGGCATATGAGGAAAATTTGCAAAGGAAAGAAAGCTGTCAATAAAATATACATTGGGATGAAAGCAGATCACAAGGTTAAATCAGGGAATGAAGGCAGATCTCACTGAGAAGGTGAAGCCTTAGCAAAAACTTGAAGGTGGTAAAGGATGTATGTACCTGTATTACTGAAAAGTTCAGTGGTTGCTCAAAATGTTAACCAATGAAGTACTATATGACCCAGAAATCCTACTTCTAGGTAGAATTCAGAAGAACTGAAAGCAGGCATTTAAACAAAATTTTTAAACAAATATTCACAGTAGCACTTTTGCAACAGCCAAAAAAGGAGAAAACAACTTAAATGTCCATCAATAGGCAAATGATGAACAAAATATAGTATATGCATAAAAAGAAATATTATTCATCCATAACCAGAATAAAGCAGTGACACATGCTATAAAGCTATACTGCAGATGAACCTTGAAAACATGCCAAGGTGAAAGAAGACACAAAAGATCAAATATTATATGATAATACATATATGAAATATCCAGAATGGGCAAATCCACCAAGACAAAAAGCAGATCAGTGGTTACTAGAGGTAGAAGAGACAAGTGAGGCAAACGGAAGGGGCTGAGAATCAGAAGTTTAGTGGGTATATTGTCTCACGTAGAGGTGATAAACGTGTTTTATAACTAGACAAAGATGATAGCTGCACATATTGTGAATGTACCATAACGCCAGTGATTTGTTCATTTTAAATTTTACCATAGGTAACTGTGCACTATGTGAATGTCATCTAAACTGAAAAGCAAAATGAATGAACCGAAGGCACAGCGAGGTCATCAGGCAGGTGCATAGCTGACCTATGTGAAGAGTGGAAAGAGCTCTGCATACACAGGGTAGACAGTGAGCACAGAAGAGAGCAGAAGAGAAAAGGCCTAACAAAGGACCCAAGAGTTCAGGGCCTTCTAGGTCACTTTAGCACCTGACTTTGACCTTACTAAAGGGGCAGCCTTTTCAGGTTTTGAGAACGACACGATCTAGTTTATATTGTAAAAGGCCCTGCTGACTTCGGTGTTAAGAATAAAGAAAAAACATCAAAGGTGGAAAACCTACTCAAGAGGCTACTGAAATAATCCAAAAAAGAAATAATGGCATCTCAGACAGAGGGGACCAGTCACACTGTACAATAATGCTCTTCAAACATACAGCTCTGCAGTATTTCCATCCCACTCCAAATGTGAGGATCATACCTAAGACAGAAAAATCAAGAAGAGAATTTGTTCAGATTAAGTGAGGATGAAAGCTAGGGCTTAGAGTTCAGCACTCTTGGTCACCAGGGCCACTCTGGTGGTCTCCAGGACACTGTAAAGTACAACTTTACTTAGAGGGGCAGAAAAGAAAGCAATGATTATCAAGAGATGGGCAGGAGAAAAGGCTTCACTATAAGCGAGAATGTATGAATTTGTTAGGGAGCTAGAACTCTTCTCTACTTACAGAAATACTTTCTTCCACTTCCACTCTGTCAGGATGCTCTTAACTCTCCTGCAGTACTCTAAAGATTCCATTTTAGACTATTTGCAAGGACCTTCACCTCACTCCTACTCATCCTAGGACCCTCTCATGGTACCCATAATAGTGTCTTACTCCTAAGTATTTAATTAAGCACCTGCTGAGTTTAACAGAATTAATTATACAGCATTTTCTAATAAAGAAAAAAATTCTTCTCATATATAAATAATACCATAAGCAAAGAACTGCAGAAAATTATGGCGGTTAACTTTTTAATCTGTCTGGAAACATAATGTTAACAAAACTTTTTCTGCGTTAACACAACTAATCTCAAACACAAGTTATCGAGGACCCATAATTTGAAAATTTTAAGTGCACATCAAAAATGTTCAGGCCAGAAAATACTGAATTTCAGACAAAAATAAAGTAACAATGCAAAATTTTAAGGGAAGTAGTATTAACTTTATTTTAAAATTCCATAAACATTATTATTTGTATCATATAGGTTATAATGACATTATACCTAAACTAATAGATCAGCAGAAAATATCCATCTTAGAATCACAATTCACAACTGTAGGGGAATATTGGGAGAGAAAACGATAGAGTAACCGTGTTTCTCACCGATATATGTTTTACCTAAGAGGATTACATAGAGATCTAATTTTTAGTTAACTTACTTTTCAAAATATATTGCCCAGAAGTTTGAGTGTGTTCAGTCTCTTAAATATTAACAAATTTAACTGTAACATATACAAGGCAATACTCATTCCAATAGGCTTTCATTAAATAGTAGAAATTAATTAAGACGAGCTTTGATGACTTCCTTTGTCCAACTAGAATGGCATAAGTAGAGAAGCATGTGAAGTTGACAGGTAACAAGTAAGTGTTATTAATTTTAGAATCCTTATCCTATGATACGTAGGGGAAGAACAAAAAGGGAAAAGAAAAAAATGTGAGAGAATGAAAAGATGAAAATAAAGTGTTTGTAGATGGGGAGGGGAGGAGGGGGTGAAGGGAGGGCAGAGGTAAGGGGAAAAAAATGAGAATCAAGACTTGCCATGTAAAGGTACATGATCCCAACAATGAATGTAACTGTACTGTATCCCTAAATGTACCAATAAACTCAATAAAAAAAAAAAAATAAGGCAAGGTTCATGTGCTTGACAGATGTACGTATCATAAAAAGGACAAAATATATCACAACAAAATTTTAAAAAGTATTTAACTTCAGTTGCTGCATAAATATAGAAATACTGAACTATTTACATAGGTTTCACTAACATTCCCAGAAGACCCCAAAAGCCACTCAATGCCCTGCTGTTTATACATGAGAAAAACAGCCTTCAATTTTCTATCAATAGTACTTTTGTAGGTAAAAAAATAACTTTTGTTATTCCTGTCCCCTGAGAAGTAGTGTGAAGAGAAGGGAGCAGGGAAGGCTTGTGGAAGACCCTAGTAAAATGACACTCTCCTATTTGCAGGTTCTTTACAGACATTTAATATTCTTCCTCTCACTTTCTCTTTTTGTCTTGCTCTTCCCCTCTGCCCCTCCACCACCATCTCCCACCTCACCCTATTTCTCATCAGGATAACATTAGTGTGAAAGCTGACAATTCAAATCACAACGCAAGCAACCATTTACTCTGTTATTTAATAGAGGGGGAAAACCCAGTTACCATAACAACTCACATTCGAATGGCAATTATGGAGTATCTAAAATACACCACACTTTTCACAGTATTTTCTAGGGAGAATGTGTAATAAAGATAAACACACAATTTCGCCCTATTACTATTCATAATTTTCACCTAATTGTTTCATGTTGCATGAATGCTAACATAACTATTTCATAAGAAATATGTTTTGAAAATAAGGAACTGAAACAAAAGGGAAATACACTTTTTATATTTCAGAATAGTTTATATCATATGTGCTTTTGGGCATTAAGAAAGAAAATTTAAAGAAAGCCAGGAAAAACAAAATTTGTAAGGCCAAAAGAATCAAATGATGATGACTTCCAAAGGAAACATAGATCCAAAGATTTCATTTAGGGTATAGCTTCCAGTAAGTCTGCATAGGATTTTTCTAAAATAAAAATGATAAAACACCTCATTACCTAATGCTGAGGAAGAAATATAGTTGGGTAGAAATGGCAGGGGTCAGAAAATTTGAAAAAATAATGAGGCAAGCTTGCTATTCTTATCCAGGACAAATCAGAATCACCCTATTTAGATGAGAAGTCATGTCAATGTTAGAAATGCCAAAGAATGACAAGATGGCAGGAAACTGTCATTCACCTTTAGCTTTTTCATCAAATGGAGCAAAGTTAACCTCAGGAAGAGAAGCAAATATAAATCAGAGGACAGTCACTTGTGCTTGGAGAAGCCCAGTAGATCTGAAATGACCACTAATGGGCACTTCAGTTTTAGAAAAATCTAAACAACACAGTAATTATGCAAGACTGCTCTGGTATGTCAGGCCAAATCCAAATCAGACTTAGATTTGTGATTCTTTCAAAAGTAATATGGGAGAATATCATTTTAAGAAAAGCAAAACAACAATTAAAGCTTTTGGGTATCTGCTTGTCAGGATCAACACTGAGCAACTAAGAAAACAAAGGGGTGTGGGCTGGGCTGTAACTCAGTGATAGAACACTTGCATAGCACAGGAAAGGTCATAGGTTCCATCCCTAGCATGGCTAAATAAATAAATGCAAAAAGACTAAAAAGAAGTAATATTCTCCAAAGGAATTTATCACAAATGATATTGTAAAATTAGTTCATTATAGCATTGAAAATAACTTAATCAAGCTATTGCTCAGTTCGTGAAAACTAACAAAATATTTTATGCAAAGCAAAATACATTTCAAAAGAGAAGAGGTTTCCAATCTAGCACATAATGAGCTGAGAAGTCACCCTTCCATCCTAACAACAGTAAAAAGCTGAACTGAAAAGTCAATAGCTCTTCTGAGATCTGTAAGAGAATTGAGGTCACAGAACAAAAGGCAGCTCCTGAATTGGAAAAATAGGCAGATCCAGAGAATCACAACTTACCGGAGTACCTTCACGGTAACCAGTGCTAGAGCAGGACAACTTGAACTGCAGGTGATGAATGACTGGATGTTAAGTTTGGACAAGTTGGGAAAACTAAAAACTCCAGGTTTGGACCAGTCAGGAAAAGCCCACACCTTTATGAGTTTACTTCCATGAGCTCCAGGTTACTGCTGGGTTCTCACAATGAATAAAGGAGAAAAATTACCTCGTGCTTCCCACAGGGAAGGGGACGAGAAATCATTTTGAAATGGAGGAGCATTCTATTTTCAACAAGGTCTGCCATCAGAGGAAACTAACAAAACCTAATCTAATGGAGTTTTGTGAGAGCCTAACTAAACTGGGGTAGGAAAACATTCAATTCCAATAGCCTTCAGCCTTCTCCTTTAGCAGAAGAAAAATATACAACTTCAGTCAACTCTATTCATGCTGCCTTATCTAAGGGAGCAGAAGGTTACAGGCTATGAAACTAAGACCTAATTATACGACTAATGAATGCCTCCATTCCCAATCCCCATACCTTATCACTATGCTACTAAACCTCTATTTCTCTTCATTCCTTTCACTACTACATCATGTCCAGCTATTAGGAAAAAAAAAAATCTACAAGGCATACTAAAAGTAAAAAAGGAAACTGCTTGAAGAATACAGCAAGCATCAGAATACAGCAAGCATCAAAGTAAGACACAAATACGTCAGGGACAATGGAATTATCAAACTGGGGATTTCAAACGACCATGATCAATATATGATTGTAATAGATAGGCAAAAGGCAAGAGTAGATAATGTAAGAAGACAGACAGGCATTCTAAGAAAAAATGAAAGTTCAAAAACACCACAGTAGAAGTAAAGAAAGCCTTTGATGGGTTTATTAATAAAATTAGAAACTGAGGAAAAAATTTCTGAGCTTGAGGATAACTCACTAGAAGCCTCTAAAACTGAAAAACAAAAAGGAAAAAGATTCCAAAAAAGAAACACAAAACAGAACGTTCAAGAACTGTGGAGCAGGCAAAAAAGGTATAACATATATACAGTGGGAATTCCAGAAGAGGAGAGAATGGAACAAAAATATTTGAAATGATACATAATGACTGAGAAATTTCCCTAAATGAATAACAAACATCAAATCACAGATATAGGGAACTCAGACAATGCCAAACAGGATAAATGTCCCACAAGCTATATGTGAATGTTACATCTGAATTATACAAAATCAAAGATAAAGAAAAAAATCTGAAACAAGCCAAGAAAAAAACTATATTGCCTACAGAGAAGAGAATGCAATAACTGCATCCAACTTCTTCTAAGAAACCACAAAAGCAAGCAAGAAGAGAGTATAGTAAGATACATAAAGCACTGAAGTAACAAGCTACCAATTTACACTTCTGTACTCTGTGAATAATCCTTCAAAAGTGAAGGAAAAATACTTTCTTGAACAAATAAAGCTTGACAGAATTTGAAGCCAGTAAACCTACACTCAGGAAAAGTTAAGACTTTTTAAAGAGAGAAAGAAAATTATACAGAGTAAAAACAGATATAAAGCAAAGAAGAACATTAGAAAAGGAATAAGAAAGGTGAAATAAACACTTGTTAACTGATCTCTAACAGCTAATAGTTTGTTCAAAATAATAACAGTAATGAATTTCATTATATATGCCTATGAGTAAGTGAAATGAATGAGAAAATGATACAAAGGACGGAAGAGAGGAATTAGAATGGTTTAAAATTACAAGGTGCTTGCACTACGTATGAACTGGTCTAGTGTCATTTGCAAGTGAAATCGGATTAGTTGTAAATATATGTTACAATCACTAAGGCAAACACTAAAAAGAGAAACAAAACTGGTAAGCACACTAAAGAGAGAAGATGGAATCATATAATTTTCAACCAAAACCACAAAAAAGAAAAGAGTGGAAGACAAAATTAAGAACAAAAACCAAGATCAACAAATGAAAAACAATTTAAATATGTTAGGTATCAATCAAATATCACTAATCATTTTGAAAGTAAATTGTCTATTTGAAGCATGAAAAGGCAATCGGAGAACAAGGAACTCAACTATATGTCATCTAAAAGAAGCCCATTTTAAATATAGATTAAAAGTAAATAAATAAAGATACCACACTATCACTAATTTAAGAAATTAAAATTCTGTGTTTTTATCTCAGAGCACATTTCACAGCAAGAAAAGTTATCAGGAACTAAAACAGGCCTATTTTCCAAGAAGGTATAATAGTTTTTAAAGTGTGTATGCCTAATAACAAAGCATCAAAATATGTGAGGGGAAAAAAACCATAGAATAGACAAATCCACTGTTACACTTAGAGGCTTTAGTACCTCCTCCTGTATTAGATGCACAAATCCAGCAAAAAAAAAGGACACAGTTGAACTCAGTAACACCAATCAACTGGACATAACTGTCGTTTTTTCAAGTAACAGCACAATACACGTTCTTCTCAATCACACATGAGATCTCCTTGACAGACCACATTCTGGCCCATGTAATGCACTCAAATGTAAAAGACTATAAATCATATAATGTTTGCTCCCACACCACAATGAAATTTAACTAGAAATCAGCAAGAAAAAAAAAATCAAGCTGGATCATCCTCAAATACTGGAGATTAAATAGATAAATTATTTAAAATAACGAACCAAGGGCCAGGGATTTACAGTGGTTCCGGGGTCTGCCTCGGAAGCCCAAGGGCCTGAGTTCGATCCCTAGTACCAAAGAAAAAAATCTGAAAAATTTTGAAAAATTCTGAAATAAAAATGTAAATGGAACTTATGAAAATTTGTGGGATTTAGCAAGTATTTCTTAGAGAGAAATTCAGAACACTGAATGCATACTTTCGAAAAGAAAGATTTAAAACACATCACCTAAGCTTCCAATTTATGAATGGGGAAAAATAAGAGCTATTTAATCCAAAATAATAACAAGAAAAAAAAAGAAATAAAAATTAGAGCAGAAATTGCCGGGCATGGTGGCGCACCCCTGTAATCTCAGCACTTGGGAGGCTGAGGCAGGAGGATCGCTGTGAGTTCGAGACCAGCCTGGGCTACACAGTGAGTTCCAGGGCAGTCTGAACTACATAGTGAGACCCTGTCTCAAAAGACAAAAACTAAGGAAAACAACTTTCCCAAACAGAAAGCAGTAGTTTGAAAGATGTTTACTGAATATCACTAAGCATAATGGGAAAAATCACACTGATTCTTTATGGTCTTTTTCAGAAAAGAGTAACAGAGACCTCCGAACACATTTCAAAGTGCCAGCATTACCTCAAATCCAAAACTAGACATAGATATTGGCAAGAAAAGAAAACCACAGGTCAGTATCTCTTATGAACACAGATGCAAAGTCTTCAGTGAACAAAATGAATCCAGTAAGGTAAAAAAGAATTATACATCACAATCAGGTAGTATTTATCCCAGTTATGGAAAACTGGATTGAAATTAATTATATACAAAATTAATGTATAACCCCTATGATCAACTAAAGAAAATACTCTTATAGCAATAAATTCAAGAAAAGCATTTGATAAAACCCAACACCTACTGATGATGAAACTCTTAGTAAACTACGTTTATCAAGGTTGATCCTTAACTTCATAAAGAAATCTACAAAAATTTCACAGCCACTATTATATTTAATGGTAAGAAACTATAAGCTTTTCCTCTAAGATCAAGAACAAGGTAAAGATATCTCACTCTCATCATTCCTTTTCAAAATCACACTTTTAAGTCCCACTGATATAATAAGACAAAAAGAGAAAATAAAATGTACACCAAAGAGAAGAAAGAAAGTTGTCTCTGTTCATAGATGACATGAGCATAAATACATAAAAGTTTTTAAATAACCCCAAACCTCTAGAATAAGCGATTATAGCAAGATTGCAGAACACAAAGTTAATAAGCAAAAATCAATCACTTACTTACATATATCAGCAATGAAACATCAAACAATGAAATTTAAAACATAATACCACTTACTGTAATATCTTCCCCAAAATGAAACACTTAGAATAAACCTATGAAAATACATACAAGACCTATGTAAGAAATGCTACAAAACTCTAAAAGAAATCCACAATCAAATAAAAAGAGAGATACTCCATGTTCCTAGATCGTAACATTCAAGGTTGTCAAAGTAATAGTTCTTCTCAATTTGACCTACAGATTCAGGGCAATTCCAATAAAACCACATTCATAGCATGTAATCCATCAATTACGCTCCGTGGTATTTATCTAAAAGAACTGAAAACCACTGTCACATAAAAACCTGCACACTAATTTTTAAAGTAGTTTTATTCATGTTTGCTAAAACTTGGAAGCAACCAATATGTCTTTCAGTAGGTAAATGAATAACTGTGGAACTTCTAGAAAGTGGAATATTATACAGCACTAGAAAGAAATGAGCTATCAAGCCATGAAGAGACAGCGAAAACTTACAAGCATGGCTTTTAAACATGGCTAAGTGAAATGAGCCAATCTAAAAAATATAAAATACTATATGCTTCCAATAATATGACATTCTGTAAAAGACAAAAGCTATGGGGGGTGGGGAGAAGAACAGGAGAAAACAGGATTTTTCAGGGCAGTGAAACTACCTTGAGTAACACTACAATGGTGAGCTCACGCCATTATGCATTTGCTCAAACCTACAGAATGTTCAGCACCAAAAGTGAATCCCAAAGTAAAATATGAAATTTATGATCATAAATGATATGTCAATACAGGTTCATCTGTTGTAACAAATGTACCATTCTGGGAGGCAGACAGATGGAGGAGTATATGGCAATGCTCTGAATTTTACGCTCAATTTTGTTGTGGATATAAAACTGCTTTCAGAAATAAAGTCTATTAAAATATGAATAATAAAGTATGTCTGCATTCAAATCTCTATTAGCCATTTATTCACTCACTCTCCTGTATTTGTAGCCACAGAAAGGCTATAGAGCACCTTCAATAGTTCAGCTGGTAGAGGTTGTGGCTGAGAGCTGCAGAAAATCCTACAAAGCTGTATTCTTTGGGGAAGAGAAAAGGGGAGGTGTGGTTAAACCATATAAATGCAACAACAAAAGAAAGTAAACGAAGACATGTTCAAATGACACTATGATCTCAACAGTTATAGTTACACCATCACTTAACAACTCAGATAAGAGATGTGTCCTGAGAAATACTGTCATTAGGCGATTTTGTCATGGGAGTAAGACAGAAGGTATTTACACAAAATGAAGATGGCTGTAACATCACTAGGCAGTACAATTTTATAGGACCACAGTTTGTGTGACCCATTGTGTAGAAAAATGTCTTTATGTGCTACATGACTATTACATTTACCTCCATTTCTGGAAAATGAAAACTCTCCCATTAAAAGTACTTATGAAGTATAAAACACATCCAAGATTAAAATAATTAATTCAACAAACATTTATTGAATCCCTACCATATGCTAGGAATTCTAGGCTTCAGAGCTACACATGAAAAAGAGAAACTCATTGATTTCCTGGAGTTTGTACGTTAACAAACACAGGCACTAGCAAAGATGTATATAATATGCTGCTCAAATCCTCCCTTCAGGATCAGTAGGTCAAGGCAGACAAAGATAGAAGGAAAGAATAGTTTCACAGACATTTAAATACATAGAATTCAGTTGCGAACATTCCTACAAAGAAACCAGGCCCACACAGCTTCACTAGAAAGTTCTATGAAAGTTTAAGAAAATTAGTAAGAATTCTTTATAAAATTTCAGGAAATAGAGGAGAAGGTAACACTATCCAACTCACTTTACAAGGGTAACATTAACCTGATAACACAACCAGGCAAAGATATTATCAGAAAACTACAGAATGGCATCTCCCATGAGAACAGATGCAAAAGTCCTTGACAAAATATTAGCAAGTCAAATGCAGTGATATATAAATAGGATGGAACATTATGATCAAGTGGCATTTATCCCTGGAATATAAAGTTGGTTTGCATTAAAAAAATCAATCAAAATAATTCATAATATCTCAACAGATGCAGAAAAGGTCTATTTGTGATGAAAATTCTCAGTAATTTAAGATTGAAGAAAATGTTCTCAACCTGACAAAAGACAGCTACAAGAAATCTCTACCCTAACATCATACTAAATGGAGAAATACTGAATGTTTTCCCCTAGTACTGTGAATAAAACAAGAATCTCCATTCTTGCCAGTACTATTCAACAATGTATTAGAGGCACTAGACAGGACAATCAGGCACTGAAACAGGAAGGAACGGCATGCAATAAGAAATCAATTAGAACCTTCCTCATTCATAAGGCATTATAATAAAAACAAAAATCATCTACAGAAGGGCTACAAGAGTTTCTAAGTGAGTTTAATAAGGTCACAGTAGAAAATGTGTATACATACTACCAATAAAGAGCTACAAATTAACCCCATCCTGATGTAACTGCAATAAAACACTTATCAGTTCACTGGTGGACCCCTGCATTGCCAGGTATTTGGGAAGCTGAGGCAGAAAGATCACAAATTCAAGGTAAGCCTCGAGACCCTCTAAAAATAAAAATTGTAAAAGGTGTGGCTCAGTAGTGAAGAACTCATCTAGAATATGTGAGGCCCTGAGTGCAAGCCCCAGTACAGGGGAAATGTAATATTTATGCTATTTAATAAAATGTGTCCAGGATGTAGACTATGAAAACAACTAAATATCTGTAATTTAAGGGAAAATATACCTTGTTCTTGGAATATGGATTCAATATTACTACAATGTCAATTCTCTCCCAAGCTAATCACAAATCTATAGAATATTTACAATCAAAATCACAGCATCTTTTGTGTGTATGTGCATGACTATTAAAAGCTGATTTAAATTTTTTATGTAGAAAAGAAAGGGTCTAGGATAGTGAGTACTTTTTTAATGGAACAAAATTAGAGAGTGCATGGGGAGGAGGGGGTGAAGGGAGGGCACAGACAAGGGGAAAAAAAAGAGAACCAAGACCTGTCATGTAAAGGTGCACCATCCCAATAATGAACGTAATTATACTGTATACCTTAAATGTACCAATAAACTCAATGAAAGGAAAACATAAAATAAAATGAAGACCAAAATTTAAAAAAAACACACAAAATTAGACAGTGCATACTATAGTTCATAGTGCTATAGTAAGATGATAGTACGCTATGTGGATTTGGTGAAAGTGAGGACATGCAGACCAATGCAACACAACTGAGTGCAGAAACAGACCCACCTAGATCGCTCCAGCGACCAGGAGGTAGTCTGGGCCCCGATCCACCCTGGGAAAGAGAGCCACGCCTTCTCCCGCCCCAGCTGCCATCGCTCCAGTGCCAGGAAGGTAGCCACGCGGGCACCCCTGAACCCCCATAACTCCCCTTATACCCCCCCGTGCACTCTCAGACCCCCCCGACTGTGCCAGTCTTTGCACCCACTCTGCAGAGGCAGAGGTGGTCATCAAGGGTATTTTTCTGAGTTCCCAACTTTGAACATCTTTAAAGAAAGGGCATGGGAAACCTTTAGTAGAACGGTGTGGAGTTCAACCATTCAGAAGGTTGGGAAATTCAATCTGGGCCTTGCAGCCCAAGGTCAGTCAGTGTCATGGGGTTCAGCTATCAACTAACTGAGATCAGGGGTCTTGCATCCTCCCTCTGTCTGAGCCATTAAATGGTAAATACACTATATGGAAATTTTGTTCACTGCAGACATGTTCTGGACTGCTTCTTCATTTCAATTTAATTCAAATGATTAAGGGTGATAGACTAGTGACTACCACAGGTGGTCAGTTTCCAACTTGTGCTTGATCTTAATGTGTTTCTGATTGTATCAATGGGGTAAAGCATTGCGGTTGATTTGATGAGCTGTTTCTCTGATGTTATGAAGATGAGAATGCCTGTGGGTCGTTAAGAGACACAGAAGCTAGGGCGCAACTATGTCAGGAAGATTTGGGTGATAACCCAGAGATTAAACCAAGGACAGCCCAACAACAAAAATAAAAATGAGAAAACACTTAAGCAAGACACAAGGACAGACATCCAGTTCACCAATGGCAAGCAGTAGTGCAAATGAGGAGGAAAAGGCCAATAGTAAACCACCAGGACACCCTGAACTCAAAGCACAGGAAGTAACAAAACAGATCAATTGGGTTCTAGAAAAATTCAAAACAGAAATAATTTCCCAGATAACCATAGAGATACTAAGCAAAATGGATACCGTGATTCGAGACTCTAGAGCAGAAACTGACAAAAAAATAGATGAGCTCAGGACCATGATAGAAGCCATGAAGGCCCAGCATAAGAAAGAAATGGAAAAAATAAATGCCCAACATAGGAAAGAAATGGAATCCATAAAACAGATTCAAACAGATATCCAGAAGATTAAAAGCTCTATTGAAAGCTTACACAACAGAATAAAAGAATGCAAAGACAGACTCTCAGATATAGAAGATAAGATTGCAGTCAGTGACCATGAAAAGAGAGGTCTCTTAAAAACAGTAAGAGATCATGAGAAATCAATCCAACAACTCCTAGGTGATGCAAAGAATAACCTAAGACTGATAGGAATACATGAAGTAGAAGGAGAAAATACAAATGACTTTAAAAAGCTGTTTGCAGAATTAATGACAAAACTTCCCAAACAGAGGGGAAGAATTTGACATTCAGATAACTGAGGCATATAGGACCCCAACTAGCTACAATCAAAAAAAATCTACACCTAGACATATAATAATCAAGATCCCAGAAAACCAAAAGAAGAATATAATACTACAAGCAATAAGAGAAAAGAAACAAATCACATGCAAAGGAAAGCCCATCAGAATCACAAAAGACTTTTCAACACAAACCCTTGGGGCAAGGACAGCCTGGAATGAGATTTCAAGTACTAAAAGAGAACAACCTCCAACCTAGAATGATGTATCCTGCAAAACTCTCTTTCAGAATGAATGGGGAAATAAGACACTTTCATGACAAAGAACACCTGAGAAACTACATGAATACCAATTCAGCACTACAAGCAATTCTAAACAAGATCCTAGAAAAAGACAATGAAGACAACACCACCATGAGGCCCAACAGAGCAAATCAAATAGGCAAGGCAAGAAACTAAAAGGAGAAGGTGAAAAAGTAAAAAGAGTCAACAAAAGGCCAATAACATGTCAATAACAAGGCAGTACATATCAGTTATAATCATCAATGTCAATGGCCTCAACTCACCAATCAAGAGAAATAGACTGGCAAAATGGAAAAAGAAGCAAAATCCAACAGTATGTGGTATACAAGAAACACACCTAGTGCAAAAAGAAGCCCACAGACTGAAAGTGAAAGGATAGAAAACAATTCTCCATGTGACAGGAGCCCAGAAAAAAACAGGGGTAGCAATCATATTTGCAGACAAAGTAAATTTCAAACCAAAACTGATTCTAGTATTATTGATGTAGGATGGTACTGCATCATACCTCTATGAATGTAAAATATCTTGTACGTGCTTTATGATACATAGTAGTGACCATGCTTTATCAGAGCTATAGTTAATGATGTTATTCTAGAATGTTCCCTTTCCAGATGATGATTAAGATGCTAATAAAAAAAATGGTGCCAGGTACCACAACAGCAACAGAACTTTGCTGTTTTCTGGATATTATTCTTTTCTTTGTTTGTTTTTTTTTAATGGAATATGCTGAATGTCTATAATTTTGTTCAGATGACTGCAGAACCTGGAAAAGCTGTTGCTGCTATCGATGCATAACATACTGTTATTAGTCTCTTCATATATATATATATATATAAATTGAATTTTGGGAAACTTTAACGGTGCTGTCAACTTTGGAAAAAGTTATCCCAATTTACTGTGTTGAGTTGGCATTGTACAGAAATGGACAGCCATATTGGTCTAGAAATGTTAATTTTTTTATTTTTATTTTTCCATTTGCACAGGGGAAACGCATTGTACTAAATATGTAAGGTCATATGTACGTGGGTTTGATTACAGAAACTAATAAAGTATTCTCTAAATAATGAAAAAAAGAGTAAGATAAGACTACAAGAGCAAGAAGCAATTTAAATATGTTAAGGGACCATTTTCATCTTCAGAATTAAGGATTGTTTTAATTTTATATCATTGCCTTTTCTCTTTTACTTTCCTTTTTAGTTTGTTTTAGGATTCCCTAAAATTTTTAATGGTCATACAGAGATTTCTTTAACTGAAATACCGAATAGTTTTTCTGGTGTGGAAAACTATAATAGTACACAGGATCCTAATGAGATAATGAATAATGTAAATAGGAAGTAAAGGGTAAAGGTGTAGGGAAAGTGGGAAGGGTAGGGGAAAGGTAATAAGGGAGAGGAAAAAAATACGAGAAACTGAAAAAATGCAAATAAAGTTTTTGTAAATGGGGAGGGGAGGAGGAGGTGAAGGGAGGGCAGGGACAAGGGGAAAAAATGAGAATCAAGACCTATTATGTAAAGGTACAAGATCCCAATGATGAATGTAACTATATTGTATACCTAGATTGCACCAATAAACTCAATAAAAAGAAGAAAAAATGTTAAAAAAAATGAAATAGACCCACCTATACACAGGCAAATGGTTTTAAATACTTAGGAAATTTAGTCAAGAAAGGATAGTATTTTCTACAAATATAATTTATATCTAACACAAATATTAACTCAAATGGAACACAGGCTAAAATGCAAGCCTTAAAAAATGTAAAACTTCTACAAGAAAGGGCTTGGGATTTAGCTCAGTGGTTTCAGCACCTGCCTTGTAAGCACAAGGTCCTGAGTTTGATCTCCGGTACCCCGCCCCCAAAAAAGTGTTAAAACTTCTACAAGAAAACATAGACCACCTGTTATGGCTTGTGTCCAGATGTCCACCCAAAGCCTCAAGCAGTCATGAAGGGGCCTATTCTGAGGTGGCTAGCTCTAGAGTGTGAGGTGCTGGGATCAAGGGTATGTGATTACTAAATCAGTACACTGAATGGCTTCGCATAGCTCTTGCTAGGATTAAGGGTATGAGTGCTATGCCCGCCCAAGGGCAGGTATCCCGCATAAAATATAGGGGACAGAAAGAGGGCTAATGTGCTCTCGCCTGCCTGCTTGTCATGGACTATTTTTCTTTTACAACGCCCCTCTGCTATGCTACCCTTCCTTGGAGCCAGCCGACTAGGGACTGAAACTTCTAAACTGTGAGCCAAATAAAACTTTCCTCCTTGAATTTTGGGTACCTGGTATTTTGTCTCAGCAACAAGAGAAAGGTAACTAAAACACCACCCTTAAACGGGTTAACTGATGAGCAGCTAATCATGATATATCCATATAAGAGAAGAACACTATGCTGCCATAAAAAGAAATGAAACACTGACACATGCTACAACATAGACAAATCTTGCTCAAAACACTCACGTGTATTATGAACAGATAATAAGATGGCCAAAATTATTAATCATTTATAAATACCCAAAAAGAAACCATTAATAAAACCCAAAAGGGAAACCACTATTCACATGCAGCTATAAGAATAGCCACATTTTAAAACACATATCAAGCATTGGTAGGCAATTCGAGCAACTAAAGCTCTTGTGCTTTACAGGGGCAATGAAAATGAGATGGCCACTAGGGAAACAGTTGCCTAGTTTATACATACATACATACATATACATATACATATACATATATATATATATATATATATATACACACACACACACACATACACATATATACATACATACACACCTAAATGTGCACTTACCACATAGCCTAGCAATTACACTCTTAGGTATTATTTAAAAGAAATGAAAACCAATATCCACACATAAACCTTTATGAGTACGTTTATAGTACCAGCTTTATTCATAATTACCCAAAACAGGGAAAACGTCAAGGATCTATCAAATAGTCATTTAGAAAAAAAAAAAAATTGAAATTCTTGAGAAAGACTAAAATAAAAAAAGACATAATATAATAGTGGTGGGAACCAAAGCAGAGTTGAAGAAATTTCATCACAAAAATACCCAGTGGACTGAAACAAAAGAAGAGCTAGAAGCAAGGAGAAGAGTTCAGAGCTATTAACCTTGAAAAGATCCAAAGGCAGTTTTTAAAATGTTCTCTGAGTGACTAGGGAAGAGTATCCTCCCTTATTTGCAGTTTTACTTTGCATGGCTTAAATTACCCACAGTTAATTATAGTCTAAAAATATAAAGTAGAAAATTTCAGAAACAAAGTTCATAAGTTTTAAACTGCACACTGAGTAGCCTTTTGAAATTTTGTGTCATTGCATTTCAAAATGAATCATCCCTTCACCCAGAATGTTCACAATGCACATAATTCCATCCCCTTAGTCACTGTGTATCCTACTTCAGGTTATCAGATCATTTGTCATGATCTTGCAATGCTTGTGCTCAAGTAATTCTTGTTTACTTGATAGCAGCCCCAGTGCATCAAACTGGTGATACTAGCAATTTGGATAAGCCAAAGAGAAGCTGTAAGTGGGAAAGTGAGACTCAACTAATAAGAAAAAACTGTAAAATAAGGTTGCTAAACTGTACAGTAAAAACAAATGTGCCATGAAATTGTGAAAAAGAAAAAATAAATCCAGGGGCCAGGGATTTAGCTCAGTGATTCTACCACCTGCCTCACAACCTCAAGGTCCCAAGTTCGATTCCCTGCACCAAAAATTAATCAATCAATCAATCTGGTTTTGCTGTCATATGTGAATCTGCAAAAGTTAGAGCCACACTACATGAAAAATTTGTAGTTAAGATGGAAAGGGTATTACTATATAGTGTTCAGTACTATTCATGGTTTTAGGCACACACTGAGGGCCTCAGAACATATCCCTCTCAAATAAGAGAAGACCACTGTAAAAGGTACTTTAAGCACTCTAGAGCCTCATTCCTACGTTCATTTTCCAGGC
Organism: Fukomys damarensis; assembly: GCF_012274545.1. Lineage (NCBI taxonomy): Eukaryota > Metazoa > Chordata > Mammalia > Rodentia > Bathyergidae > Fukomys > Fukomys damarensis. Next base: position 467,142 of record NW_022900943.1, read on the forward strand.
TCCTCTACTCCCTATCTGATGAAGTTCACAAAATTAATGAGGTCTACTCAGAGCATTAGTGCAAAGATTTACATAAATATGCAGGTACTCCTCAGTAACAATTATTAGACAACATCCGGATGAATTTAAATGCATGGAACTCACTTAACCAACAACACTACAGCTTCACTACACAGTACATTATGGGTGGTTGACTCTCACCATCACATGGCAGTTCACTGCCTGCCACAGCCAAGCATCAAAAGAAAGTATCATACTGTATTTTTCTAGCCCAGGAAAAAATCCAAATTCAAAGTATAGTTTCTACTAAATCTATGTCACTTGTATATCAGTGTAAATTTTTTAAAAATTATAGAGAGAAACATCTTAAGCCAGGGAATACCTGTATGTATAACAACTTTAAAGGTGTGTAAGCTGATTCTAAACTGTTACTACAATTGCTACTCTTATTAATCAGTTCTTAAACTCATATTAGCTTTTGTCATAGTTTGAGGCTGTACACCTGATTCCCTTTATGCCTTTTTACAAAAAACAAACACAGATGAACTTAAGTATGCACAAGACAGAGTCTGAACTAAAATCCTGTAGTAGTTTTGGCAGAATTCTGTTCAATATGTCTTCTAGTTGACTCCAAAAATAATGATCTTATTTTCTCATCTCTCTGAAATTCTAGGCCTATTACAACAGAAGATTCAAGTACTTTAAACCTAAGACTTTCCTTTGCTGAAGTCTAGGGCACACCTTAGAAATTCTGATACCACTATCTCAGATATGTTCTGCTATTCCTCACTACAACATTTTGTCTTGAGTCTGTTCTGATGGTGACCTTTAAAATCATCTTTAAAACTTTGAATGGTTGTCCTCAAATACCTAAGTGCACAGCTGAAAAACACAAAAAGGCACAAAATCTCTCCCTTTACCATGTCAACTAATGATTTGCCAGGGAAAATAAATGTAGAAATCACCTGTTTCCCCATTTTATAAAATAAAATCTGTCTTCTTCCAAAAGAAACATCACTCTTCCAACACCTTCCTTTCCCAGTTATTACTCAAAAAGGTCCTACACCAAATACCTACACTAAATATAGGAAAGGAAAATAGATGGTATAGGATAAAGAGAGTCTTTAAAAGCCCTTTGGACCTCACTATATCCTTAAACGGGTGGCAACTGATATAATACAGAACACAGCAAACAAATTAGTGATACTTGGTTTTATCAATAATACATCAAAGCATAAAACTTTGTATAGATATATTTTAGCTATATTATTTTAATATCAAACCCTTTACAATTTTATATTTTCATTTTAAACTTATATTTTCATATATGATCTACTGTATGAATTATATATTTTTGCTGTTATATTTTGTTATTTATTCATACATTTTAACTTATATAAACCTGAATGTGTCATGAAATTTTTTAAACACAAAAAAATACACATTTCTCCAGTACTTTCCAGCTTCCCTCTTATCCCTGGTTTTGCTATCATCTGCAATGATCAAATTTCATGCAAGTTGTTTAGCAACATCAAATAACTTTACCTTTAAAAGGGTAGGTGGAAAGAAAACTAAAAACTAAACCAAGAACTTATTTTAAAATACATTATTATTTACTGATAGTCCTACTCACAAAACATAAATATTGGTGCCCTACATACAAAGGATTAAAATTAAGGAACAGTACGTTGGCTAATTTGATCATCTTTAAAAACAATTTTTAGTGGGGCATGATGACATATGGTAATCCCAGCACTCGGGAGGCCAAGGCAGTCGGACTGCTGTGAGTTCCAAGTCAGCCTGGACTACATTACATAGGACAGTCTGAACTACATAGGGAGATCCTGACCCCAAAAAACACAACAAAACTAAATAAGCAACTTAATTAGTCATGGTATAGGAAACATTTTTTTTCCAACTTCATACGTGTACAGTGAAGGAGAGAGACATTAACATACACAAAAAGAAAAGGCTGCTGGGGAGGGTGGCAAGGCACCTACCTCATGTACAAGAGCAAGGGACATCTGCTTGAAACTTCGCCCCCTACTGGCCATCAGTCGATGCAGTGGTTTGCCATCTTTACTGTGATACATGGCAACATCATAGCAAAATAGCATACCGCCTTTATTTAAAAAAAGAAATTCACAAAAACATTTATTATGGAGAAACCTAACTGAAGTACCGGGCTATAGATCTAATAAAAATTTAATAAGATCTCTTGCTAAACAAATTATGATACTTGACTACTGCTAAGGAAAGATATAAAAAACCAACATATAAACTAGGCATGATGGCACATGCCTGTAACCCCAGCACACTGGGAAGTTAAGAGAGGAGGATCACAAATTCAAGCCTAGGCTGTGCAAATTAATAAGTTACCAAGAACTGTCTCAAAATGTACAAAAGGAGGCAGGTGGGCAGGACCTTGGTTCAATCTCAGTACCAAAAATAATAAAAAGTTAGCTTTAAAATTTCATGTACTTACAAGTTATTTACATGTAAAAAATGTAGGTATAAACATTTATAAATAAGTGAACAAATTTACAATGCCTAATTTTAAATTTTGTAAACTACTGGTTCTAGAGATTCTATTAAGCTTTTTTCCTAATATTAACGTCAATTAAAAAGGAACACAGGCACATATTAACCTCTGTAAATTCTTGATAACGTGATATCCCTTAAACCCACAACTAGACGAGCTTTCCCTCCTACCCACACTCTTCATTTCTGCCCTTCCCACTGGGCAATAGCTCCCCACTGAACTTCCAGACGCAGCAGCCCTAGTGCCGATCAAAAGGGAAGCATAACTTCTAGCAATCATTTTGCACATTTAACTCTCATATCTAATTTCTTTCACTAAGTCTAAATGTGAGGCTCATTCATGCTGTAATTAGCAGTTGTAGTATATTCGGTCTCTGTAATATTCCATCTCATGAATGCTCCATATATATTTACCCATTTTACTGGCAACACACATTTAGACACCTTCCAAGAGCTACTCAAATCATACAGTTCTTTATGATTAGTATTGCTATTGTGGCTGCGTTTGGGCTTATCCCTAAGAATAAAGTAACTGAGCAAAAGGGCATGAATTTGTTCAGGACCAGTTTTTCAAAGTGCTACATGAACTGACATTGCCAAAAGCAGTTCTGGTTGCTCCACAAACTCACCAAAAGAAACTCTAGAAATGTGTATGTTCCTTAATGTAAGATAATGTAGTATTTCAATATAATCTATTCACAGCCTCCCATATACTTTAAATAATCTCTGCACTACTTATAATGGCAATGTAAATGATATATAAATAGTTGCTACACTGATTGCTTAAGGATTAATGATGAAGAAGGCAAAGACTGTACATGTTTAATATACTTTAAAAAATTTTTGCAATCTCTGGTGTGTTGAAATGACAGATGTGGAATCCATGGACAGAAAAGTATCAAATACAGAGTGGGAATACAATGGTATCTTACTGTAGTTTTACCTTTTTTTTATGTTAAAGTAGTTGACCATCATTGCATATGTTCACTGGATATTTGATTCCACTCCTTTTGACGTGTTTCTTTAAACTATTCTGTTTTTCTATTGAGGATCTCTTTCTCATTGATTTCCAGTTTTTTTATAAATAGCTTCTAGTTACAAGTCCTTCATCATGATATGTATTAAAACATTTGATGAAGGAATCATAACCAGAATCTCTCTAAATGATTGCACTTTGTACTGCGCATTTTATTCTGTCCATTAACGTTTTCACTTATACATATTCTTGACTTAATATCTTTTTAAAATTACAACTTTTAAATCTAGTGACCTCACAGATGTGTCAGTTTCTGAACATTTGTATACTTACATTGGTCAATTTGTCTACACTTGTACCAACACTACATTGTCAATTATTTTGAATTTATAACAGGACTTGATCTCTAGTAATGTATATCTGTATTGCTGTTCTCCAAGATGGTCTTGGTTATTCTTGGCCTTTTTCATTTCCATACAAATTTTCAAATCTGTCAGTTTCCAAAAATGTACTGGTACACTGATTGGGAATGAGTTCAGTCTATATATTAATGTGAGGAGAAGTTAAAGTTTTATAATATGCCATTTTATAATCTATAAGCATGACATACTACTCCATTTATTAAAATTTCTTTTTCTCAATATTTTGTACTTCCAATATACAGGGTATAAACTGGTTTTGGGGTACATATTTTTTGATGCTATTATAGTTTTAAATTTTATTATTTATAGTATATAAAAAATACAACTGATTTTTGTATGGTAACCTTTATATATATGCAGTAACCCTGCCTGAATTTATTAATCCCAGTAGTTAATTTATACAAACTTACGGATTTTCCATATATATAATCATTTCATCGATAAATAAAGGCTGTTTTATCTCTTCCCTTTTAATCCTCTGACTTTTCTTTTTCCTATTGTACTACCTACGGCCTCCACTACAAACCTGAATAATGATGCCAGTAAGCATATAAATTATTTTAACAGTATAAGGGAGTAAAGGTGTCAGTGTTTCAGTAGTAAGTACAAATATGTTACAGCAGAAGGTTAGTAGAATAAAGTGTTCCTCTATTCATAGTTTAATGACAGTCTTCTTGGCTCTCATGAAACACACTTTTACAACTCTATAAAGATTGTACTTCATTAATGAATTATATTTATTTTCAAATAATAAGTTAACTGTGTTTCTTATGTATTATCCTTTACATGTATTGCATAATTCAATTTTTTTTTTTTTTGAGACATAGTCTCTGTGTATAGCCCAGGCTGGCCTTGAATTTGCAGGGATCCTCCTCCTTTCGTCTCCCAGGTGCTGGGACTAGAAGTGAGCACCATCATACCGGCTTGCTTAATTCAATTTTTTAATTCAGATTTTCCCATATACGTTCACAGAAAACACTGATGAATAATATTCCCTTCCTATAAAGTACTTCTCCAATTTTGGAAATTTGTTAAAGTTGATGATCTTTCATATGATCATTTTGGGAAAACTTTCATGCACAGTTAAAAAGAATATGAATTCTATTATTATAAAGTACAATATTATGTGTATCAATAAATTTATTCAGAGTATTACACAGATGTTTTGTAGATTTACTGAATTTTTTGTCTAACTGCTCTGCTACCTATTGAAAGATATTTTAATGATTCCACTGTTATTGTGGGTTTCTCTATTTCCTTTTCTAGTTCTGCTCACATATCTATATGTGTATCGATACCTATACCTACAGATGTTGTATCATTTCGTGCACACAAACTAGAACTGAGGTATTTCCAAGTGGAGTGACTTCATCTCCATGAAACATCTCCCTCACTTCTAGCTTTTATAACATGTGGTACGTCCTCACTGTGTGCTGGACAGTGAAGCTGAAAACGATGTTATTCACCAGCGAATATTCTTCCTTCTGGTAGGCAGGCCCACTGAAGAACTGATCATCTCAACCTAATCAGGTTGGGCTGGACTGCAGTTCCCCTACATCTCATCTACATCTGAATTACTTCCTTGCCTAGGGCCTGTCTCCTCCTCTGTCCTGACCTCTGGACTTGTAGTCTTTCCTCAATCCAAAAAGAGTACAGAAGATTCCTCTGTCCCAGAAGTTCTCAGTTTAGCTCTTTAACCTCCCAACAAATAAATCTTTAAAATGTAGCAAACAGCTTAAGGAAAAAACAAGTTCTGTGTTTGAGGTGCATCAAGATCCTCAGCAACATGTCAAGATCTTCGCTGGTTTCCACACCTCCTTGCCAGCCCCTGGCAAAGGTGGAATCTGAATGCTCAAATCCACCTACAGCCAGAATTAGTAAATACACCCAGGTGAGGGCAGCTGTAGACATTCATGCTCAATTTACCACTCTAAATCTTTCAGCTCTCATATGCTTGTTTCCAGGCCCATTATCCTAGCTAGTCATTGTTTCCTAAGCACCACACAACCTAAAACTCAAGGAGATTGCGCTTTACCTTTCAAAAGCTTTTTACCTAGTTGTTTAGATTTGTGCAAGATAAAAATTCACAATCGTGTTATAAGAAAAATCTAACTTATCTATGCAGTCACTAAATCTCTACTGGTTTCTCTTCCCTCCAACAGGACCAGACATGAGCCTGGAACAAACCTCCCATCCTAACCCACAATCCAAATCAGTAAATATCCTATGGGAAAAAACTTCTCAAATATTTAGTCCACTCAAGAAATTTAGCCCATCTATTTGTCTTTGTTTCTACAGTTCTCTAATGCCTTCTAAAATATGATTATTTATTTTACAATTTACCCAGTCTTGCCAAGACCTACTCCACCCTACTTGGAAATGAAGTTTAAATCATAACATTAAAACCCTATAACATGATACTGTGCACTGTTCTTACCTGCAAGGCCAGGTTTCAATCCTGGTTGTTTATTTGTTTCATACATCTTCAATATAAAATTGGGGATGCCCGCTACAGTCTTTCCTTGGTCTGCACGGACACCCCCTTTTAATGCAGAGTGATATATCCCCCGGGGCATATTCATCATTTCTTGCTTCACAAGTGAAGTAAAAAATCCCTCCAAAGCTGAAAAAAAAGACAAAAGGAAATGCAAACCTAAAGTAAATACAGTCTTCTGGAAAAGAAATATTCATTCTTATTCTTTTTTTTTTTTTGGTACCAGGGATAGAACTTAGGACCTTGCACCTGCAAGGCAGATGGTAGCACCACTGAGCTAAATCCCGGCCCCCCATTCTTATTTTTCATATAAACATTTAAGCTATACTTTAGTTGAATTTCACAAGAGGAAAAGAAAACTCTTGATCTCCACCACCATTTTACTCGTCCCCAAATTAGAACACGGCACCACTCTGTCTGGGCTTAAACACTTAAGAGTCATTCTTTTTTTTTTTTTTTTTTGTATTTTTTTTTTTTTTTTTTTTGGTACCAGGGATCGAACTCAGTCCTTGTGCTTGCAAGGCAGGTACCAGAACCACTGAGCTAAATCCCTGGCCCTTAAGAGTGACTCTTCATTCCTTTCTTCTTGAACATAACCATTAGCAAATCCTGGGTCCACCTTCAAAGTATATTGCAAATCCGCCCTTTTTGCCTGTGTGCCATTATCTTTCTTCCTCATGTATACTATTATGAGTTTATGGGTTTCTTTTTGTTATGACCACTCCTGAAAACTTTCTACTCACCAGAAGCCAGAATGTTAATATTCCCTTCCTAAAGTCATCCAATGGTTTTTCACTAAACACTGAGTAACTTCCGACTATGATGATCATTACATTCCCTCTGGCCTCATCTCTACCAAGCTCCCTTCTTGCTTTTGGATGTTAAAATTACGTTTCCAAATGGCATCTTCCTATTTCTCAACACTATAAAGTTGTTACCTTAGGGCCACCAAACCTGCTGTTCACCTGGTACGCATTATTTCCAGATTATCATGTACCTGGCTCCTTGTCTTTTAGATGTTTCTGAGGAACTCTTTTTTGATCAAACATTATTCTATAATGATATTAACAGTTATTTTAAAAATTAAATGTGTTCATTATTCCCGGTACCAAAAAAAAGTGTTATTTCTTTACTATGTTCCTTGTAATTAAAACCAAGATCTTTGCTGTTTTTCATTCTTATTAAAAATAACATAGAAATGCAGGATCAGAAGACAAGAGGATGTATAAAATATATCCAAGTGTTATTTTTTTAAGGACCACTAGAGGCTGCCCACTATGGAAACAAAAACAAAGAAACGAGAAAGCCCAATAAATCACAAGGAGTGGGGAAAAAAAAGAGAAAGTGCAAAGGAAACTGCTGCACATGCTTCTTACAGGAACAAAAGCAAGATTCTATCTCACTACACTGGAATTTTACTTTGAATATATCTATCTAAAAATCTCCTTTAAATGACTAGAATTAGTTAGGGTCAGCAAATTCTCCCTATAGCAGCTGTGAAGTGCCCAGTTCTGTCCTGGCTATACACACTTAAACCCTCCTAGATTTAATCAGGCTTCTCCGTTCAAATCCCAGAGACGATGTGTGCACCGGGGTGGGGTTCTACTTATTTCTTTTGATATGCTCTCTACCCTTCTTAACCCCACTCTGGCCCTGCAAGACTAACTTTTAAGAAATTCACCAACAAGCTTCCTTGCCCTCTGGCTTCTGTTGATGTCAACCAGTAAGAGACACTGGTAGGAGATCAGAGGTTAAAAACAGAATGAGTTCAGAGAATTTATTCCCCAGATACCTTCCAGCAGGTTCCTCCAGGTTCCTTGAATCCCTCTTCAGAAGGCCCTTGATTACCCTTACGCATCCCAATTCGTGATAAACATGGTTTTTTTATCCTCCCTCCCCTTAGAATTTTAGGCCAAGAGATATTAACCACTCTGGGATGATTCAGCATTTATAGTGAACTTCCCTTACTTTTGACAATCATAAATAGTTCCTTTATTAAAACTCTCTTCCATTACTCCTCTGAAGGTGACCCAACTTTCGTGTTATAACCTTGATCAATACATCATCTAAACAAAACGATGCATAATACCCATTGTGGGTCATATATCCCAATTCCTGAACACAAAGGCAAAAGTGCAACTGCCTTAAGATGAGGGTGTGAATCATCTGTTTGTGAGGATAGCGACACAATGATAAGATAAAGTAACTTCATACTTTCTCATGAAGAACACCGATCTAGCAACAGGGACCACATCCACACTTGGACTGACCCAAAACTGAAATCTATCTCTTGTCAAGCAGCAAGTTAGGGATTCTTAATTCCAGCCCAAAGAATATTTTAAACGAGGGTAAGTTATCAGGAGTTTGAATGTAGCTAATACACAGAGTATCCTCTTTGCCTGGCTACTAAGCTAGCCACTGGAATTGTTTTCTTGTATTAGAGCCAGAGATGCGAATTTCATAGAGCTTTCAATGACACAAGCAGTCCAGTGCAGCACATGCACCAGAGGTTTGCCACCAGGGAGGCTCTTTCCTACAGAGGACCAGGTAGGAATCAGAAAAGAGGCTGAAAATTTGTAGGGCAAGGAGTGTCAGACATAAATATTTTAAACAACCCGGATGTCTTTCAGCAAGTGAGTATATAAACAAACCAGTACATCCATACAATGAAATATCACTGAGCAATTAAAACAAACAAAAAAACCCACTAATGATACAGGCAACAATTTGGAAAGAGCTCAGAGACACTAAGTGAAACAAAGCTAACGCCAAAAGTTTTCATACTGAAAATCACTGGTGAATCTAAGTAAGTCTCCAGTGCAGTTCATGATACTGTGCCAATGTCAATTCTGATTGTAATAATATACTGTGGTTATCTGAGTGTCATCGGTAGGAACAGCCAGGTAAAAGATACATGAGAACACTATGCTATTTCATAGCTTCTTAACGTCTAAAAACATTTTAAAACAAAACTTTTAAAAAAAAACAATACCAGTAATATCCCTAATAAGATTCATGCAAATCTGTGGGTTTAAACTGCAGCTGCTTTTTTTTTGATCATTGAAAAGGAATTAAGAGAAGGGGGCCAGGGTTTTCCAGTTCCAGTGTAAGTCACTTTGCTGCCTACAGTGCCTAATGACGAACATGTACCATTCACCATGTACGTTGTATTGTCATTCCTAAGGCCAGAACCACTGTCCTACCTTGTGCTTTAGTTCTCTAATCCTCACAGGGAAAGCAAAGCATAGTAGAAGGCAAAACTCTGTCCATGGTGAAGCTCTGACAGTCACTGTGAGCACGAAGACCACCCACCTGACTCCGATTACTGATCTTCAAACTACTGCAACTGTTGATCTCAGACCCTTCCCTTCTTCTCAGGGAAAGGCCATGGGAGCCACCAAGTACAGCTAATGCAGAAGTGCCAGCTGATGGCCACCAGAGTAGAGCACAGAAACAGATTCATCTCAGCAACTAATCCTCTTACTCCTCAGATCTTCTCTTTCCCCTTCCAACACCACAAGACTACAACGAGGAGTACGTGGTAAGGAAAAGCCCCAGAAGACTGTAACTCCAAGGCTGTTTGAGGGTGGAGAAGTTGTGTTGGACCATAACCTTCCCTTAGCCTCAGGAGCCTAACGAGCTATGAGAGGGGAAAGGGGACGAAGAAAACAGTGACCACGTTTCTGTGGGTTCTTCCAAATGCCTTTCATCTGTGCTATCTCAGTCAGTCTGTTCCAGTGAAGAGGAGGCAGAACTGGGAACAGGGACTGTCCTAGAAATAAATGGTACGGATTTGCTCAAGTTTCCAAGAATCTTCAGGTGAGATGAAACTAAAGGGGAAAAATACAAAAATCCCTCCAATATTATAGGCTAATATGATGACATTAAAATAAGATGATGGGCCAGGGATTTAGCTCAGTGGTTCTCTGCCTGCGTCACAAGTGCAAGGTCCCAAGTTTGATCCCCAGTACCAAAAAAATAAAGTAAAATAAAATAATAAGATGGCATTTGTTTATATTGAACTTCATTTTCAGAAATTGTTTTCCATCGATACCCAGGTAGAATTAGAATAAAAAGTAAAATGCTGGCTAATACCGAAAAGCTATCACAATGGATCCCTCAGAGAATTTTATAATTTTTAAATATCAAAAAATAAAATTTAAAATTAATGTAAATTCTAAGTCATAACACAAATTTCTCAAATGAAACCATCTAACATTTCTACAGAATAATAAAGGCAGGTGAATATTTTGAAATATGATATCCATATAGAACGATTACCATATTGTATGCAATGGAATAATTTTCTAAACGCTAATGTTCCTATAAGCCTTATATCAAAACTGAATGGACACACAATTTGATCCGTTTTTTAAAGAGAATTTAAACATCAGTAGTACATTTGGAGCATTATTTTTTTTTGGAGCATATTTTATTCTTCATAGAAAGAATGAATTTATAATGATGGAACTATGGAGTGTCTAAATAGACTAACGATCTCTGCACTGAGCTTATAGAATGAAGATGATTAATCAAACCAGTCCCGTGACCCAGAGTCACACTGCAGACTTGTCTGATAGAATCATTCAGTTTTGGAAATGAGTCTTAATTATCAGAGAGAACAATTTCTTAAACTAATTTCCAGTTCAATTCAAGTAATTTACTTGAGTCTAACATTTGCATACCATACTACTTCAAGCAGTACCTATGGAACAGACAGATGCATTTAGTATTTCAATTAGAGAGTAAGTACTTAACTACAGCATGCACACATCACAAAACAAGACAACCAGACAGGAAACGTTTGTGAAAATGCCACCTTCCCTGCCACCATGTATAAGTCACCTGGTAAAACCAAGGGAGCAGTAAGTGACAAGAGTTTGAGATAACAAGAGCCAGGAACTGAAAGATCCACTTCCTCTTCATCTTCATCTGACTCATCAGTAATAGGCACTTCTGGTCTAATCTGAAATATAAGTGATAAGATTACAGATGACACTAAAACACTACATAAAATCTTTGTCCTCCCATGTCGCGATTTAAACATTGTCAGACACCGTCATTCTATGTTAAAAGACCATAAAAATTAATATTTAAAAATCTATTCATGTACCAATTACATGGTAGACTCTAGTCATCTTACCAGATATGATTTCAGACCTATTTAAAGAACTAATAGTAATTCATTAAGAAAACCACAATAAGCTAGCATAAGCAATGATTATTATAGAAAACTAATAAAATTCTATACCAACAATATAATGAAAACTCTGACATATTCAATACATTAAATTTCTATGGTTTATAATTAAATATTTGCCTTGTCTGATACCTTTTTAAAATTGGTGACTCCAGCTATACTTCTATGGCAAAGCTTAAAATCTCCCAGTGGAAATATAATAGAGATCAGCAAATGATAAAGTGCTCTGGTTGATGTTTTCTTAGACATGACAGTTTGTTGCCACAATACAAAAGCCCTAAACTCTGTAATCAGTAGCTATACTTTACTGTGCTGAATTTGCATTTTGATATTTTGTGGTTGCTCTGTGATTAGTTAGGTTTGTGTGAACCCAAAATAAAAAATGTAAAAAGATTATTACTATTGTAGTTTCCACAAGATATGACTGTTAAGCAATTAATTAAATTTTTAATACTTTCAAGGACATATCATCATAATGCCCACACAGAGATAATTAAGCATTAGAGGAGGAAATCAAAATATATAAAAGTGGTTGCTATAACCATAAAGTGCCAGAACCCAGTCATTACCATTAGCCTGTCTCCTGGAGTTATTTTTAGAAATAATTAGCAATTCCTGCAGATTGCCTTCTTCATAGGTCCCCAAAGCACTGTTTCATTTAGAAACTGCACTGAGTCAAGATTCTTGCAGGGAGATAAAGGAAAGCACAGAGGAAATGTTTCTCTTTAAGTACAATAATCTCAATTCCGATGAAGCCTTTCACCCATAACTAGTGTTCTCTTCACTAGTAAACAGAGTGAAAGCAACGCGATCACCTGAGTTCTTCCCAGGACAAGATTTAATTGAGGGTCAACAGGCATCCCTAATGCCCTAAAGCTCTGAGGTTGACCCAGCCCCACTATCATGCCTCCAGACAGGGCGTGACAGCTTTCTTCCACAACTCTGCATCCCAGAGATACCCTGTTGTGTTTAAGAAACTTTTAACAAAAAGAAAAAAGAAACTTTTAACAAAAAGAAAAAAAACTTTTAACAAGCAAGCTTTCCCAAGTAGATCTGATTTCATATATACGTGGAATATACTGAGTTTGGTGTGATCAAGAATTGCCTTAGAGATTCTAACCAATCCAAATGGCCTAAAAAGTCCCTACCAAAAGCATTGGTTCTGTGTCCCTCTGCCTTGTTTCCTGACTTTTTGATGCAGTATAGTACCTCTGGAAAACAATAAAACAATTACATATGGCCCAGTAATTCTACTCCTAGGTATATAACCAAGAGAAATGAAAATATGAATCACACAAAAACTTGCACAGAATTGTTTGTAGCAGCACACACTCATAATAGCCCCAAAATGTAAGCAAACCCAAATGTTGACCAACTGATGAATGTATATACAAAATATAGTATATCCATACAATGCAATATAATTTGGCCATAAAAAGAAATGAAGCACAGATTATATGCTACATATGAAAGAACTCTGAGAACACTATGCTAAAAGGAAACCAATCACAAAAAGAATCCTCTAATATTACACTCACAGGAAAGGTCCAGAATAGGCAAAGGTATAGACACTCAGTAGGTGAATGGTTGCTTAGAGCTCATGAAGGGCAAAGGGTAATGGGGATTGCCTACTACTATGAGTTTATTCGGAGGAAAAATGTTCTGAACTTAAAATGTGATTGATCTGTGATTAGCTGCCTAATTCCTTTAATATAATTATAGCTCTAAAATGTATGCTTTAAATGGGTGATTTGTATGGTATGTGACTTACATGTCAATAAAGCAGTTAAAAAAGAAATTAGAGGTAAGGAAGAGGAGGGGGAAGAAAGGGGGGACCATGCCCTCTGCTGCTACCTCCACCAGTGGGGCCTTAGAGTGGTGTGGAAACTACATGAAAGGAACAAATGTTTCCAGAATTATTTAGTATAAAGGGATATGATCTCCTACCCTGTCCAGTCCTTCTGCTCAGTCAACCTAAATTACTTAAAATGGAGTCATAAGACTCAGGCCATCAATGTTTCCAGAGCTACTAAAGAAAGAGTTACCTGGTTGGGGATAAAGAAAACTGATCACAAAAAAAAAAGAAGAAGAAAAAGAAGAAAACTGATCCACCCCTTGATCTGTAACTGGATTCCTAAGAGGCTTATACTGTTATCTTTCTCCAATATGGATGAATTTTAACAAAAAATTACACCGGTACAGTAATGTAAATAGAAATGATAAACTCTACATACTTATAATGGTATGATCATCCCTTCAATTTTATTTCCTGAAAGGTGAGCTGACTCCTTGGGACAAATGAGCATTTATTATCATTGGTTCCAGTACTTTTCCCTCCTCCTCTGCTACCTCTTAAAAAATTATTTCTTCCAACTTTTCTGTTATAACAGCAGTCTTGTCTTTGGTTTGTGTGCAATGACTGTGTAAGAGCAATGTGAGTACAACGAGGGAGAATCAAGAAAATGCATATAAAAGAATACCTGTTGGTGTTTGAAAATTTGGCAGTTAACGTCAGCTACTCAAACACCCATGAAAAACTGCACATATATTCAAACACACACAACAAAGCCCTTCCAATTACAGCTAAGCTTTAATGAACAAACTTAAATAGAAAGCCACATAAATATATAATGACAAATTACTTTTAAAATCTGCTTCAAACTGAATTAGCTTATGAAATGCCTCACTATGGATTCTGAGCCAGATAACCTTTCAACCACCTTTCTGTGTGCATAGCCTACGAAAATCCAAGAGTCTCTGCATTTGGAACTATGTCAAGCATCTGCATAAATTCAGTTAAAAAGAGAAACAGCTTCTGATGAATGCAGTGACATTCACTTAAATCAAAGCCAAACAGGTTATACCATGTTTATACTAACCCTGGATGCACAATGAGTTTTTATATCTTCTACTATTAACTCTGGAGGTCAAAAAGTCGATGTTAAGGTCTCTATAAAAACAAAGTTTAATTTTAAGTAGCTGTATAATTTTAATGAATTCAAGTCAGAGACAAGAATCATCATCTTCTACATGTTTATACATTGCTAAATACTTTATCAGAAAAATTTTTGTATTGTTTTGTTTAGCTGGATTTTCTTTTTTCTTTTGGAGTGGGAGGTGCTAAAGAAGGCCAAAGACAATGGTAAATAGCTAAAAAGAACAGAAGGAATACAAGCTAAAACAGGAAACCATTTTTGTCAGTTCTTCTACATTATAATCAATAAGCCCTCAAAGAAGTCCCCTTGAATTTCTGAACCAACTTTAGATTTGCATTTTAAGTAATTAACAATGATATTGCTATGGCTTTCACTCAACCTTCCCAACTCATAAAACGGGTTTAGCACTTAGCATATATCCAGTAAGTAATTAAACTGACACACGTGTTAGTATGCACACTTCTAGACCCACAGAATTTAATAAGAAAGCAGTGGTGAGAATGAGTTAGTGAATTTGGTATTCAGATCCCTCACTCATGCGATGTCTCCGTGACCTCCACTATCCACTGACACCTTCCATCTTACTTTAAATGTACTGTGATCTACTTTTAGATCTTCCTTTTGATGTCTGTCATTTCTCTTACTCCTTTGGCTCCACTTGTTAACTTTCAATTTATACAGTTTAATATTTAGCAATCAAAATATATTTCCTAAGTAAATGTTTTAAATGCAATACTTATAGAGGTAGCTAAATTATAATTCACAAAGGTAACCCCATTGATAAGGACACATCATTTTTCTTTATAACTGTACTTGAAATTCACAATGGGCTCAAAAGTTTAGTTCATTCGTTGCTACAAATGGAGAAAATATCAATACAATTTCACTGGAAAAGTGAAATCTTATATGTCAACCTCCCCCTTGGTGCAGAATGCATATTTCTGACAACAAAGAAAAATCTTACATTTTACATTATAGAAGACCTTACTTGAAAGAGACTCAAGAAATATTTGAAAATATACTTTTATTAAAATGAGTCTGCATTTCATATCATTCCCATCACCTACAAAACAAAGGAGGAACACTGACCTGGTTGTATCCTTAGCCTTTTGGAAATTATGAAGGATATGAACACACCGACCACTTTCTATGTTTAATCTTTAGACAGACATTCAAACAACCAAACTGAAAATACTAATCAATAAAAAGAAGAATGCAGGGGGGAATGTTAGAAGCAATGCATCTCCATTAGGAGATTGGTCCTCTCTATCAGAAGCTGGGGTCAGAGTAGGGAAGAATTTCCAACCACTTACATCCCCTCCATGCAGCCTCAGCCGAGTATATTCACCGTAGTGAGATGCTGATACTTCCGGGGGTGGCACACATATCCCAGAAGGTAATTAGGGGACACACACACACACACACACACAAATTCAAAACATGGTAAAAAGGACATATAGCTTTTTTTATAGCTCTTTGCATACTGGTGGCAAAGATTCAAAAGTGAAAGAAATCCTAAGTATATAATTACTAGTCATATTGTAAAGTACAAAAAATATTTATGACTATTCAGCTACTTATGATTATAGAAGAGCTACAGTAAGGAAGTACAACAGCTAACAATTGACTTACTATACAGATTTAACCAAGCTGTAACTAACATTATATGAATATAATAAGCATGTCAATATTTAAAGAGGTAGAGAATAAGCAGTCTAAAGAATGTAAAATTTAATAAAAGCTATTGCTCCAGCTGGAATATTTCAGCAGGTAGTTTTCACGCCATGATCAAAATAAGCAACTGCTTATTAAAAATAATCATATAAAGTTATCTCTCAAACTGCTACAGCTAATCTAGGAGTTTGCATACCAAATTTACCTAACTTTTTTTTTCCTTTTTCTTTTCATAAGTAAGTATGGATAATGATAGCCACTATAGTACAGCTTGAAATCACATCTTTTCTAAAAAATACATATATATAAAAAAACACATTACTTAAGCCTTCCCATTTGTAATCACTACATGACAAGCTAGGAAATCTGTCTTTATGAGCCCTCAATAGTATAGAAAACCCATCTTTCTTAGGATTTGGTTTTACTTAATAGCTCCAATTCAATTCAGTAAACAGAAGTTTTCCACTACTGACATCTAATCTCTGTATAAACTCAATTCACAAGAAAAGTCCAAACCCACTCTACACCTGAGGATGCCAAGAAATCTGTATCAAATCTTACTGCCATTTGATTTCCAGGGGTTTCTAGCTAATTGTTATAGTTCATATCTAGATGTCCCCCCAAAGCCTCATAAGGTACAGGTGGTACTGTTCAGAGGCAATAGAATCTAGGGTGTGTGATACTGGGATCGAGGATGTGCACCTGGTGCCCCACCCTGGCAGTGCTACCTACCCTTAGGGCGGGTAGCCTGGATGCAATATAAGGAACGGAAAGAGGACTGCTGCAGTTAGTTGCTACTAACACTTCTCTGCTTATCTTCTATTACCTCTCTTCTGCTCTTCTATGCCCCTCTGCCATGCCACCTCTGCCTTAAAACCAGCTGACTATTAATTATTACAAACTACAAGCCATCTAAACCTTTTTTACTTTAAATTTGGGTGTTGGGTATTCTGTCTCAACAACAAAAGTAACAAAGACAGATTTTGGTACCACAGAAGCAGGGCTATTGCTGTGATTGTATCTGACCATGTGGTTCAGGAGCTTTTAAACTGGCTTACAGGAAGATTTGGAAATGTTTGGAGATGCCAGCTAAAAGAGCAGCCTTGAAATGCCTTCAACTGTACTTGATTAGTGATTTTGGTCATAACTCAGAAGATCAGAATGCTGATAGAAACACTACTGGTAAAGACCAGGCTCAGGAGGTTTGTGCTGGAAAAAGGACTGCATTGCCTGTTGGACTCCAAACTATATGTGTTAAACTTTGGCAGAAAATTTGTCTGCATGTTTGCTTGTGTCCAGAGACTTAGTGCCTGAGACAGAGATTAAAGGCAGCAGACTAATAAAACTTGCAGAAGAAATTTCAAGGCAATTTAAAACTGAGGCAGTGGCATGGCTACTGTTGGGGGCTTTTAAGCCAATCTATGTGGAAAATCAAGAGCAAAGAGCCCAGAAGAAAGCTTAAAACATTTTGAGTTTGGCCAAAAAGGAAGCTCCAGTGAAGCTGTTGACTGCAAAGATGGAGCAGAAGAAAACTTGGTTACTGAGAAGGAAGAAGACAATAGAAAATATGGCCTAAGAACATCACAAGAACCAGCAGGATTCCACATTTTGCAGCACCAAAATTGCAAAGGTGGAAAATTTCACTTTGAGAAGAGAGCACTGGAGCACCATGTTCCATAATGGTGGTGGTCTAGGGAATTTGCTCCTTGGAATTGGGTTCAGTGCACTCAGAAAAACAGGCACCCAACTCTTACAGCCAAGAGCAAAAAGGGAGCCTGGCTGCTGCTCCAGTTGAGAGCAGACTTTGGCATCATCCATATGGAGCAGATTTTAGACACATACAGAATGCAAGAGTTGGGGGTCAGGCAGACTTCCACCCAGATTTTAGAAGAAAGCCTAGGAGGCCAGGCAGTGTGCCCCTGAGAGAACAATGTGTGAAGGTGCAGCAGAGACCCCAGCAGGTCTGAGAAGCCAGGAACATAGACTATCTGAGGAAAGCTGAAAGGAGGGAGGCACAGCCAGGCCAAGAGAGATCCATGAGAGCTGCAACCACCTGCAGTGCCATACAGGCAAAGCCACCCAAGCCCTTTGGAGTTCAGGTCTTGCCACAGATTGCCTCAGATGCTGGAAATAGAACTACAAGACTTAATACTTGCCCTGCCAGATTTTGAACTTGCTTTGGTTCCATTCCTTTCTCTTCCCCTATTTGTACCTTTTGGAATGGCAATGTTTATCTTGTGCCACTGTATGCTGAAAGTAATTACCTTTCTTTTCATTTGTACAGGGGCTCACAGCTCAAAGTTTGCTTTAAGTATCAGAGGAGACTTTCCACAATGCTGAAAAGGTTAGGACTTTGGCAAGTCTTAGCGATGAACTAAGTGCCTTTTACATAAAGGGATGTGCACGAGTCTTTTGGGGGCCAAGGGTGAAATGTTATGGCTTATATCTAGATGTCCCCCCAAAGCCTCGCGGAGTGAGGTGGGGGTTTGCAAAGGTTGCCAGATCTAGGGTGTGTGATGTTGGGATTAAGAGTGCCCCACCCTGGGTGTGGTTGGCACCCCCCAAAAGGCAAGTAGTTTGGATGAAATATAAGGGGAGGATTGGTTGTTCCTGCTGCCACCTTGCTGCTTTGCTGCCTTCTGCCTGCCATGAACTGTTTCTCCTCTGCAATGCCTCTCTGCCATGCAACCCTGCTTTGGGGCCAGCCAACTATGGACTGAAATGTCTGTAGACGGTGAGCCAAATAAACCTTTCCTCTTTTAACTTTGGATGTTGGGTATCTTGCTGTAGCAATGAGAAAAGTAACTAAGATGGTAATATTACATTCAACTTCACATAACATATACTTTGTCTTTATATTCGGAAGGCACTCAATAAATATCTGTATGCATTTCAACTAGTAGTGGCACTAATTTTGAAATTAGGTACTGAATTTCTCTAATATGAGCTAATAACTTAAACCTAATTATATTAGGTAGATGCCAGAAAAGGGTATAGGTTTAATTTAAAACTAAAATAAGCTTATTTTTAAAACTAAGATCATGTCAGAGCATGTGTTAATCCTTAAAGACAGTAACAGTTTCTTCATCCAGTTCTCTAAGGCTTACTGATATATAGTTCTGCATTATACTAATAGCAGGTTTCTCAAATAACATCATTTTGTTTTCTTTTTTCTTGGTACTAGGGATTGAACCCATGGCCTCATACATGCTATGCAAGTACTCCACCACTGACTCAGGTATTCCCCCAAAATAGGTGCATCCATTTTTTTTTTTAATCACAAATAAATATTGTTGGCTATACAGCTCCATCTACACAGGCTCTCCTTGGATTTTGAAGTCCAAGATGATGTGGTGACTGGACCAAGGCATCTATCAATCACCTTCAGCAAATTTAACTTGCACCATAGCTGTTTTTCCATCTGCTTCAAAGAGATTTAAATTCATAATCTATGAAGTCTAAGACTTTTACAGTCTTCTACATGTTAAACAAACAAATAAATACAAATTTTACCTTTTATGGACAATACATCTAGGGTTACATAGACTTTCATCAGGTAGGACTCTCCTAAGAATGAGCATAAAGTCATAAAACAGCAAAATACAGGGATAGAGTGATAAAGCAGAACTGCCTACCTTTTCAGGCAGATGAAGGATGGTGTGGTCTCCTGCACTAAAGTGGGACAGAGATTTGTATGCAGCATTTGCTACGAGTGAGTCCTAGAGAGGGTAAAAGAAAAGGAAATAAACAAATTAAAAGTATATCAATCCTCAGATGTGGAAGAGGAAAGAAAATCTTCCCTCATCAGGCCCAACGTTCTATACTCAATACTCTTTGGAAATGGTATCCAAGTTCTTGCCTAGGCCAAAAGACATTTACTACAAATTTAGAAGAGAAATCAAGGAACTTCATCTTCTTTTCAAAAGAGTAAAATAAAGAGGCCTGAAGTGAAAAGTAAAAACAACTAGGAAAACTTCTCAGCCAAAATACCTTTATGGAGAATATGTCCCAAATAAAAAGAGAAAAAACAGCATTGGACAAAAAGTTCAGAGATACCACATTTGATCATGACTTGGACATTAAACCTAAAGCAACTCATAATTGCTTGGGATACTGTGAAGTAATATGGTGTAGTGGAAGAAGCACGAGGATTTAAGAGTTGCACAAGTCTGGGTCTGATTCTGGTTCTCTACACAATGAGAGGGCAAGTTAACCTTTTGGAATCTAAGCTGATCCACTTATGAGTCAGGTACAGCAGCACCAACACGGTCCTTTTTATACTCATGATTAGAAAAGACACCACAAGCCTCAGACGAACTGTTGGTTTGATATGTTTGTTGGTAGGGAAGTGACCATATAAAATAAAGAGATATTGAGCAGGGGATTTAGCTCAGTGGTTCTGCCACCTGCGCCACAAGCACAAGGTCCTGAATTCCATCCTCGGTACCAAAAATAAATAAATAATTAATTAATTAAAAAAATAAAAAAACAAAGAGATACTGTCAGCATTCCCTCTTCACATCTGTCAGGTTACCCCCACACTCCATGAAGTGTACTTTACAGTGAAAATGTAGCATAAATTTAGAATAATTTTTATAAAAATCTAAACTTACATATTTTGTTTAGCCACAAAGCCATCATTATAACAGAGTTACTTTTTTGTCGTACGTCATATTTTTTAATTCTTTTCCCAACTTACTTCTGATTTACTGACAACCCTGGGATAGTACCTTGTTTTGAGTGTGAGTCCAGAGGAAGCTGAGAACTTGAACTTTAAATTTCTGAAAAATCCGGAAACATAAGAAAAAAAGTTTTAAGACAAAGTAAAACTGCGATTAAGAAATCTGAAGTAGAAAATAGAAATCAGATTACTTTTAAGATTATGTCAGTATTAACCTATATTTATCTATTATTCATAAGATGAAAATACTCAGAAACAGATCTATCATCTAAACACAATGATAACACGTTGAAATTTTAAGATTATTAAATCTAGAAAACTAACCACTTCTGACTGACCCTTCAATACTATTACAAGTGGCACTCTTTCATGCCACTGCTTCTAATTCCAATCCAGAAGATTGTACCTTTCTCTAAAGAGCCGTACAGCATGTGGCACACTTTAACATCTAGTAAGATTTACCACAATGTACACTGAGGGCAGTGACTGTGTCTTCATTTTAAAGACACAGAACCCAGAGCCCAGAACAGCTCCATAAAAATGGCAAGTATTTAATAAATGACTGAGTATAAAAGGCATTTGTCTTCCAAGACTACTTGGTCATCTCTTATAATACCTTGTCCTTGTAAATCATATATGATTCCTCTATATCTTTTTGCCTTTGTATATCCTAATCTTCAACGTCAACAGAAAGCAGCATTACAATAATTTTTTAAGGTTATTCTAATGAAGATGTCCTTAGATTCCTCCTAAAAGTGTATTTCACTTCCTCCACCACACTCACAGACCTTTAACTAATTGTACCCATCAAATGTTATAATTACTACTGCTCACATATATCTCCTTTACCAACCTTTGAACTTCTAGAAGTTCTCATCATGGTATTATAAGAAAGTACACGCTATGCAGCTAGAAAGCCCTGGGTTCAGACACCAGCTTTCACTTGGTCACTACAATCTTGGTTAAGTTACTTGCTTGATAGATCTCCAAAGTTACCTTAATAATATTTTTAGCTATAAAACAGTTTTGAAAAACTTCCCATTAGGTTTTAGAACTAATCAGTGCAAACTAACTAGAAAAGTATTGGGAATTTAATAGGAATTCAAAAAAATAGTATGTGTATTACTGATTAGTATTTCCAAGGCCCAATACAGTCCACATTAATGTATTTAGAGTCAATGAATACATACACCACCAAATACAATCCAAAGCAATTCAAAAATTAACTGTAACTGAATCATGGGTGCTGTTTTCAAGAAGTTACTGGCTGATGAAGAAAATAATGTATGTATATGTATCGCTGCAGTATAAAATAGAAATACAGCTCCTAAAATGGGATAAAGGCTCTTGAGAACAGTATAAGCATCTCTTGCTTACAAATTTTCAAAGGATAAGTTAAAACAATTATTTCCTAAAATAGATTTTAAACTTAAAGAGGAAAAGATGTCTAGACAGAGAGGGTAACACAAACAAAAGAAAAGAAAGAAAAGTTTGATGGACACAGAGAAATGACAAGTGACTTCCTTCTGAAATGCAGGGTTCAGGTTGATCGAGTCTGTTGTAGAAGGGCTACTGGCTTGTTTTAGTTGAACATGAGGCACTGATGAGACAAGGACTAGAAATGCTTTGAGAAAACTTAGTTCAACTCTGGGTGATATCTAAGTAAGTTCTAAGCAGTTCAAAATAAAACCACCAAATTATCTAAGCACAGATAAGGAGAGGGAAGGATAGAAGGGCAGACTGACAGGAGGACAGAGGGAAACTCAGAGCACTGGGTGGAAAGAAGACAGAAAAGAGAGGGAAAGTCTTTCCTTCCATGCTTCTTCACTTCTGCTTCTGCGGGGGACTGCCACTGAAGCAAGCCCTCAGGACTGGGAATGCAGAGATGGATGGAAATGTCCCAAAGCAGTCTGTCTGAACAGCAGAAGAGCCTTAACAACACATAAGCCCAAAAGTCAACCAAAGGAATGTAATACAAATGTGAAAAAAAATCTAGTCCAAAAGATGATTCATAGCCACGGACAAGCAAATGTAAGAAACTAACAGAAAAACTACAGGTACTTCAGAAATTAACCTGTACAAAAGTCTGAACAACTAAGAGTACAAGGAAAGGTATAAGATTTCTGTTCCTAAAGACAGAAAATAAATTACACATGATATGCTCTATCTTCAATTTTTGCCTTAGCTCCTTATCAGCAACCCTGCAGGTTCTCTGACAAGGACCCATGACTTACAACCATAACAATAAAAAACCCTGTAAGTGAACAGTATACTCTAGGAGTCACAAATGGATTCTATTTTAATACCCTAAAAGAAAAGCCCACATGAGAATAAAATCAAGATAGTTTTATTGGTTTAGTCAATTTATTCAGTAATTACTTACCAAATACATATTATGTGTCAAACACTCCACTACATATTTAACCTCAAAAAAGACAAATTTGAATTTATTCACTACTGAGCACCAGAATTCAAAAAAACATTTTCCTATATTATTTCTAATCACGTGACCTAAAATAAACAAAGAACTATTACAGGAATCTGATGGTGTGATAGTTTGCCACAGGCTGTGAAGCACTAAATCAAACTAAAGGCTCAGCAAGACTACAAGTGAAAATCAGTTGGTGCTTTGTGAAGGAAAAGCAACAAAGGTGCAGGTAAAAGAGAATACAGCCTCCAAAAGTACAGAGACTTAAATGTCATTTCCCATCCTCTGACTCATTTCACTCACAGAAGAGATAATGCAGAAAGCATTAAGCAGCAATATATGAGTTGATATCAAAGAGTCTCCCACCAAGCATTTCAATTTGACATTGAATTGACACTGAGTAACTCATAAAATTGGGAGAACCTATCCTGCCTTTATTAAAGTCTTTGGAACTTAGATTTTAGACCTTAGAACATTAACAAAATGATTTTGTTAGTCTTACAAACATTTTAGAAACACTTTTAAAGGATACATTTTAAAATCTCATCTATATTTTCTTAATAAAAAATTGGTAACCTTTATGTTCATAAGTCACAAAGACTCAGAATCCATAAGAGTAATATCTTCCTACCAGCGGTTCATAAGAATACCAACATGTTCTCAGAACAAAAAGTGCTAAAGAATTTCTGTCAAACACAACTTAATAAATGCTTATTCCAAAAGTAGTTACGATATCCCACATCTTCTAATGTAAAGACAGGCAATTTGTTAAGCTCTAAATGCATACCTCATATTCAGCGGTACTG
The DNA here is from genome assembly GCF_012274545.1 of Fukomys damarensis. Classification (NCBI taxonomy): domain Eukaryota; kingdom Metazoa; phylum Chordata; class Mammalia; order Rodentia; family Bathyergidae; genus Fukomys; species Fukomys damarensis. The sequence goes on from NW_022900943.1 coordinate 491,300, forward strand.
ACAGTCAAAGAAGGCACCAGAGAAAACAGTTCACTCAGGGTTTTCAAAATTAGAGGTCTTGTGTCACAACTCAACTTTGGGGAGAGAGCATTCCAAGTGGAACGAATGCAAACAACCTGGGAAACAAATTTTAAAAATCAGTACCTAACAAAATCCCAACTCACATAAAGCCATTAGTTCAGAGTACTGTATTTTAGAAGGACACAAGACAAAAACATGGACACTATGCGAAATTAAGAGTTAGTAAGGTACTACCCCTAAAAATATAACTTTAAACCAACATGAACTGTTGATGATCCAGTCTGCTACACACAACTGCTTTTTTTACTACTTGGTTTTGTTTACTCAAGTAATAACTCTTACTCTCTCTTCCCCTCAACCCAACCCTGCTTACGTACATGATTTTACACACACTCTCGCTCTCTCTCTCTCTTTCTCACACACACACACACACACACACACACACACACACTATTAATTCCAGATTAGCTAGACATATATTTTTGTAGAACCATTCCTTGAAACAAATAAGGTGGTCAGATAACACTGGTACATTTCTAAAGTCAGTTCTTGTAGGTTTTCAGCTCTGTTGAAACTATGTCATCATCTAGAAAACTGGGTGTTAATATACATAAATCAAGTGTTCTCAATCAAATCTTACAAGCTTTTAAAGATCAGATTAAGAAACTGTTAAATGTTAATATAAATATAAAGCCCAACAAAAATGTCATGTCATTTTCAACCTGAAAATTTCCTGAAACCAGTGTTTTTAGTCATTTCAATATCTAGTTTTATGAAAAGCCAAACGTGTTCCTTTAATTCAATTCCAATTACAGCACGAGTTTTTTATTAAAAATAAAAATATTTTATTAAAATTTTAGAACTCAGAGGGCAAGAAGAGTGCCAACACAGACCAATTAAATAGAGTTTAACCAATCTTTCTAGAATACTCAAATTTCTTAAGCGGCAACTAATACACAATCTATCTCTCGCTACAAACATAAATTATTTAAGAAAACTACATGACGAGTTCAATCCCCAGTACCCCCCCCCAAAAAAAACTACATGAGGTAGTAAGTGAAAAGATGTCAAAGATAAATGAATAGTATATACTTAAAGGATGCAGATTTAAGAAGATATTTAAGGGAAAAGACAGCAAAAAGTCTTCCAGAAAACCCAGATTCAGTGTTTTTGCATTTATTTTCTACTTGCCATGAAACAGCAGAGAAATAGTCTTTAGTTTGGAATGCACTACATGATTTGAACTCAAGTAATATTCATTAAGGGCAGTACTAGGCATGGCATGGGAGTAGGCATCTTTAGACAAAGAAATTACTCTGATATTACGAATTATCAGGGCTTGAAAAAAAATTTTTTTTTAATTCTTAAAAGCTACCAATTCAGCACCAGGTACATACCCAGAATGGGTAAGAAGGAAGAATGAATGAAAGAGTATTGTAGCAACAAAAGGCAACAGTATTCAGGGCAAAGCTTGGTATTCAAAATACCTAGAATAACAAAGCAGTTTGGACCAGCATCAAAAAGTATTTCTAGATTGTCTCTTAGTTCTGCTAATGGTTTCTTTTGAAGTACAGAAGCTTTTTAGTAAGATGAGATCCCAGTCGTTGATTCTTTCTGCTAGTTCCCGTGCTACTGAGGATTTGTTCATAAAGTCTTTTCCTATACCAATGTCTTCCAGAGTTCTGCCTAACTTACCTTCCAGCAAGTTTAATGTTTCTGTTTTAATATTTAGATCTTTAATCCATTTGGATTTTAATTTAGTGCATGGCGAAAGATAAGGGTCTAATTTTAATCTGTGGCAGGTTGATATCCAGTTTTTCCAACACCATTTATTAAAGAGGCTATCTTTCCTCCACTGAGGATGGTCAGCTCCTTTGTCAAAGATGAGGTAGCTGAGTACATCTGCATTTGTTTTTGTGTCTTCCAGTCTGTTCCATTGATCCTCAGGCCTATTTCTTTGCCAGTACCATGCTG